>NC_057803.1:327047986-327150336 GCF_018294505.1 Triticum aestivum | reverse complement strand
AGAGAGAGAGAGAGAGAGAGAGAGAGAGAGAGAGAGAGAAAGAGAGATAGAGAGAAAGAGAGAGAGGGGGGCGACGGTGGGGCCACGGCCCATGAGTTAAATTGAACCTTTGTCATCTGCCGCACCTTTGTCGTCTGCCTTCTTGCTCTTTGTCGTCTGCTAGCAGACGGCAAAGAGGGCGCCGTTAGGGTTTACCAGTCAGTGGGCCAACCCTCCTCCTTGTCGTCTGCTAGTAGACAACAAAGCTTCATTGCCGTCTGCTAGCAGACGACAAAGAGGTGGCTGATGGCAAAGACATCCTTGGCCGTCAGCCCCCTCTTTGCCGTCTGTTTTTTGTAGCTCACGGCAAAGCCAGCCTATGTCGTCCGCTAGCAGACGATAAAGAATCATCTGACGGAAAATCTTCTAATTCCAGTAGTGATTGCATCATATAGGTAATTTTTTGTAGAAAGCTAGTTTTGAGTGCTAATCATGTTCAACAATTTGTGAAGCATGCATCATAAGAATTTAAGTAACCATGAGGACTGGTTACATATATCAACATAAACAGAGTTTGGATCAACTCCAGCTTAATAGACATGTCAAGTTTTTTAACCTGACCCAAGTACTCTTCCAAATACACACCAGGTTTCATAAACATTTGGATGTAGCCCAAGAGCGGTTACTCAACTTTCCTTGACCGTGGACATGGCTATTCGAATAGTTTTACACTCTGCAGAGGTTGCACACTTGACCCACAAGATCCCGGAAGCTTTCATGTCATCCACGATCCCGCAGTACCTCAAGTACTCGGGGGAAGCTCCCGATCACTATCTTTCCCAATGCGACACTAACATAGGGTCCACTCGATGGTACACGGCCTTTGTGTATAAGCATCAAGATCTTGGGACTTTGCCCTTTTCATTATCACACATACACGTAGGGGTCAACGGTGTGTCCGGTGCCTTATGAAAACAGTCATGGCTGCCTATCCAAGCATGACCCCATCCTGAGAGTGACCTCATGTCACCCCTGTCACCAGTAATGTGGGCACCATGCTAGTATCGACCTAGGTAATCAATAATGTCCCGTCCCATAAGGGGTAGAGTGGTTGTACATGTAAGCTCGGAGTAATGGTCACAACTTAAACCAATCCGTTTTCGAAAACAACACACTCACTTGCCTCGGTACACCACTTCATCATCAAGTGGTTACTCAACTCAACATCTCCCTCGGGCATAAGTGGCACCCGATGGGGTTTTCGAAAAGTCTTTTGAAAATACTTTGTTTTCATCACCATGCATATTCCCGACCCATTTGCATAGCCACTACTTTATCATTCTATCTACTCCCACCTACATAACCCTCATAGGAAGGTTGGGTCATGCACAATGCAAGTATCAACACGGAAGTAACAAAGGCAACCCAGCAAAGTGGTTACCATCTCATCATGATTCTGATGCAACAATAATAAAGTGCTATATGAAATGCATAAAAGGCTTCATAGACGTGGTCAAAGGGCTGCTTGCCTAGCTCAGCAAAGTCTTCAACTCCTCCAGTCCATCTCTGAGTACTCCACCTATTTCATCAACTAACGTCGAAAGCAATCACAATAAGCAACACAACAAGGCAAGAATAAAAGTGCTCTAAAAATATGAATTTAACTTTTCTAGGGCATCTCTAGTTATATGAAAAATAACCTGATGAGGACATGACTACCTTGGATATGACCAAAAATATTGCATATATGCATATTTGTCAGGTGATTTCTAGTGCAAACTATTCAATAATCTATTTGTGTTATCCAGAACAAAAATACTTCACACACTTTTGTGTTTTGTCTAATTGCAGGTGTATGCGATATTTGTACAATCCACATATGAAGATAAGGAAGAAAGAGATGTTTATTTGCTGTCCAAAAAGTTCTCTCACGTCACTTTTGGTCCAAGAGAAGATAGAGTCCAAGTCTCTCACGTTCTGGATTCAGATTCGGACTACACAGACATACCTGACCCAAAACACACACAAGTTTTTCATACGGACTCCGAATTAGGTGATTCTTTTTTTGTTGGAAACTAGATTTCGTGCACTTTCCAACCCAATTGGAATCACCTTCAAATTCGTCCGGAGCGTTGAGTTGTGGACGAAACAATCTGATGCTGCAGCAGAATCCGAGTCAAACTACAAGTCCAAAGGTGTTACATCACCTCCACTTGGGCCCATTGGCCTTGTACGACCTAGATTTAGTTTTAGGCTGCCTTGGGACGTCCTCCCACCTCCTTGGCCGCCACCCCTTGCTCCTATATAAGTAGATCCATCTAGTAGCTTTTTCCTTGGGATTTGTTTAGTTAAAAGTTAGCCATTGCAACTTCGTGTGCTTCGTTTATGTCCAACGACCAGACCAAGACCACTTTTCGGATCCCCACCATTATCAATACTTCATACATATTCGCGATATTCAGATTGCTTTTATCATATTCTTGCTTGTTCTTCGATTGCTTGCAGGAATAGACCTTCGTGGTCAGATTGATCGTGCTCCGGCGTAGTCAATAACCTCTCGGAGTTGGTTTAGCGATTGCTAAGGCACAACGTGGTTGCACGTTTGTAGTCGGATCGTCAAAGTCGTCTCCACCAAATCGATAGTTATCATCTCATCGAAAGATCGGGACACCCCGCCTCTATCAAGTGGTATCATTTTTCAGGTTGCTCGGTGAGAATTTCCAGTTTTTCCTAGATTACATTTATTTTCTTACCTATTGTCCAAGAAAAAGCCACAAAACAAAAGTTAGATCTATTCATCCTTTGTCCTAGCCAAACTGAGCCTTTGCAATTTTCTTTTCATTGTTTGCATTATTGAATTATCGGTTGCATCGCCGTGTCGAGTTGCTGGTCTTAGTGTCTAGTTCCTTTAGAGTTTCGAGTTCTGTTCACATTAGTCACGCAGCCGCTGCATCATTATCCCATCCGCTGTCCACCATCCCATCCACCAATTTCCACCATGTGCTACGCATTGTTTATTGTCATAATCATAGTTGAGGTCACTCACATCTTCGCCTGATCGAATCTGCATCTTATCTAGTTTGTCTTGGAAAGAGGGAGAAAAAGAAGATAAAGAAAAAAAAAGAGAGAAAAAAGGAAAGAAAAAATATAAAAAGAGGGAGAAGAAAAAGAAAAAAAAGGCGTGAGAAAAAAAAGAGAGAAGAAAAAAAAATTGGATCTATCTAGAATCAATCTCGTACCTGAATTCGGATTGGAATCTGTTTGGCGCACTGTTCAGTAAAACAGGTGTATCTTCCTCATACGAAGTCCGTTTTGGCTCCGTGAGTACTCAAATTGAAGATAGCGATGAGCCGCATCTAAATAGTTGCAGAAGCTAGTTCAATATTTGACACCTCCAAATCGGCTTCTAAATAGGTCTTTTTGCCCTCCGAAGTTCGTGAACACAACTTGTTCCAATTTTTCAGGCCAGTTTTAGAATTCTTTGACTCCTCATATCAACTCGGAATTGAGTGATTCTTTTTGCATTGGAAAGCTTTAGTTAGTAGCATTCTTTGAAAGAATTTATCAGAAAATTGTCTCAAACTTTTCAAGAGGAAAGTTGGAGAGAGAGTTGTTGTATATCCTGCTTGGCAGTTGTATTTCATCATTATCTTCACTGCCGTTGTGATCTTCACTTATATCTTGCTGTCAAGAGCTACTTAGTATCCTTCATTGATGCTAGTTGTGCTACGCCGTGACCTTATTAGTGTTCTAGGCTCGCGTCTCTAGTCCGGTCTAGCCTAGGACCAGCACAGTACCGTCGTTGAGCGTTTATTCAACATTGCATCTTTGAATTGATTATTGCTAATCTTTTGCTACCATATATAGCCAACCCAGCTCCACATATTTCTACACCGTGTATACGTACGCTCCTCTGGCAATCACTTTACTCAATATTCGGAGTTACTTGACACCGCTGGTTGCCGATCACCGCCTGCTGCATGGTAAGAACTTGTAAGACATTGATATTTGCTTTACTGTGAGCATTTTACCACCACATCCTAGTAGTTATAGGAACATTATTTTTGGGTTTTGTTTCTTGTTCTACTAATCATGACAGGATCCAGAGTCAATTCATGGGCTTTGTCGATCGCGGGAGACGTGCCACCACCTTTGCAAATACCACAACCGTCACGAGAGGTGCACAAACATCCAAATGCACATGATCAGGTTAATGTATCTATACCACCATTTAATGGCCGTTTTAAACCTGCTTTATATATTGAATGGGAGTTCGACATAAAAAATATATTTGCTTCCCATAATTTCAATGAACATAAAAAGGTTAAGGTTGCGGTTGGTTCTTTCACTAGTTATGCTTTGGTTTGGTGGAGTGAATATTGTCGGTTACACCCTGATTATATACCTACTACTTGGGATGATTTGAAACTTGCCATGCGACATACTTTCGTCCCTGCTTATTATACTCGTGACATGATTAAGAAGTTGCAACACTTAAAACAAGGTAGTGAAACTATAACAAAATATTATGATGATTTACAAACTACCTTGTTGCATTCCTCTTTAGAAGAAAGTGAAGATGATTTTATGGATAGATTTTGGGGAGGATTAAACCGTGATATTCAAGAGATACTAATTCATGAAGAGTGTTATCCTATGGACCATTTGTTTCATCTTGCTTGCAAAGCTGAACAGGAAATAAAACGACGTGTTGGCCACGAGGAGAACAAGCGCACGGTGCACATTCCAAGAGTTGATATGATTGTTCCTTCAACTACTAGGCATACTATGACAACCACATCCGTTGTTGTCAGGACTACATCACCTCCACCATGTGACACATCGCCCCCGAGAGTGGCTACATTACCTGAGTTGATCATAAGAGGTAATGACAAAGGTACTGATCTTCCATCTCTACATGAGAATGATGAATGCCTTGTCAATTTGAATGCACTATCTGATGAGCTACCCACTACTTTGATCACACCACCTATTTTAGAGGACTACGTTGATAATTTGACTTTGCCATGTGATCAAACAACTGAAATACCAACAATTTTGAGTGCACCCATTGAATTAACTATTGATGCAAAAGAACCAATGTTTAATCATTTTGATATGACCTCTAATCTTGGTGATGATTCTGTGTTGAATGACTTATTACATGTTTGCTTATTTCAGCATGTTGTAGCATGTAAATTTGATGCAAGTAAGGTTTATTCACCAATGTTGGGATGGTTTAATGATGAATATTGTCAAACTTTTGAAATGAATAATAGCTTCACTTATATGTGCAAACTGAGTTGCAATATTTTCATGCCTTCTACTTCTTGTGCTAATTTTTTGGCTTTAGATTTTATGAACTATGCAAGTTACTCATCTATTCATGTGTCATATATGCAAAAATCAAGGGAAGTAAAAATGGATGACATATATATATACAACATGTACACCTTGTCTCTTTTGTTAGCCACATTTCAGATTAAGCAACGCCGAGGACGGCTTTATTTTCAAGAAGGGGAGGATGATGAGGACATGACTACCTTGGATATGACCAAAAATATTGCATATATGCATATTTGTCAGGTGATTTCTAGTGCAAACTATTCAATAATCTATTTATGTTATCCAGAACAAAAATACTTCACACACTTTTGTGTTTTGTCTAATTGCAGGTGTATGGGACATTTGTACAATCCACATATGAAGATAAGGAAGAAAGAGATGTTTATTTGCTGTCCAAAAAGTTCTCTCACGTCACTTTTGGCCCAAGAGAAGATAGAGTCCAAGTCTCTCACGTTCTGAATTCAGATTCGGACTGCACAGACATACCTGACTCAAAACGCACACAAGTTTTTCATACGGACTACGAATTGGGTGATTCTTTTTTTGTTGGAAACTAGATTTCGTGCACTTTCCAACCCAATTGGAATCACCTTCAAATTCGTCCGGAGCGTTGAGTTGTGGACGAAACAATCTGATGCTGCAGCAGAATCCGAGTCAAACTACAAGTCCAAAGGTGTTACATCACCTCCACTTGGGCCCATTGGCCTTGTACGACCTAGATTTAGTTTTAGGCTGCCTTGGGACGTCCTCCCACCTCCTTGGCCGCCACCCCTTGCTCCTATATAAGTAGATCCATCTAGTAGCTTTTTCCTTGGGATTTGTTTAGTTAAAAGTTAGCCATTGCAACTTCGTGTGCTTCGTTTATGTCCAACGACCAGACCAAGACCACTTTTCGGATCCCCACCATTATCAATACTTCATACATATTCGCGATATTCAGATTGCTTTTATCATATTCTTGCTTGTTCTTCGATTGCTTGCAGGAATAGACCTTCGTGGTCACATTGATCGTGCTCCGGCGTAGTCAATAACCTCTCGGAGTTGGTTTAGCGATTGCTAAGGCACAACGTGGTTGCACGTTTGTAGTCGGATCGTCAAAGTCGTCTCCACCAAATCGATAGTTATCATCTCATCGAAAGATCGGGACACCCCGCCTCTATCAAGTGATATCATTTTTCAGGTTGCTCGGTAAGAATTTCCAGTTTTTCCTAGATTACATTTATTTTCTTACCTATTGTCCAAGAAAAAGCCACAAAACAAAAGTTAGATCTATTCATCCTTTGTCCTAGCCAAACTGAGCCTTTGCAATTTTCTTTTCATTGTTTGCATTATTGAATTATCGGTTGCATCGCCGTGTCGAGTTGCTGGTCTTAGTGTCTAGTTCCTTTAGAGTTTCGAGTTCTGTTCACATTAGTCACGCAGCCGCTGCATCATTATCCCATCCGCTGTCCACCATCCCATCCACCAATTTCCACCATGTGCTACGCATTGTTTATTGTCATAATCATAGTTGAGGTCACTCACATCTTCGCCTGATCGAATCTGCATCTTATCTAGTTTGTCTTGGAAAGAGGGAGAAAAAGAAGATAAAGAAAAAAAAAGAGAGAAAAAAGGAAAGAAAAAAAATAAAAAGAGGGAGAAGAAAAAGAAAAAAAAGGCGTGAGAAAAAAAAGAGAGAAGAAAAAAAAATTGGATCTATCTAGAATCAATCTCGTACCTGAATTCGGATTGGAATCTGTTTGGCGCACTGTTCAGTAAAACAGGTGTATCTTCCTCATACGAAGTCCGTTTTGGCTCCGTAAGTACTCAAATTGAAGATAGCGATGAGCCGCATCTAAATAGTTGCAGAAGCTAGTTCAATATTTGACACCTCCAAATCGGCTTCTAAATAGGTCTTTTTGCCCTCCGAAGTTCGTGAACACAACTTGTTCCAATTTTTCAGGCCAGTTTTGGAATTCTTTGACTCCTCATATCAATTCGGAATTGAGTGATTCTTTTTGCATTGGAAAGCTTTAGTTAGTAGCATTCTTTGAAAGAATTTATCAGAAAATTGTCTCAAACTTTTCAAGAGGAAAGTTGGAGAGAGAGTTGTTGTATATCCTGCTTGGCAGTTGTATTTCATCATTATCTTCACTGCCGTTGTGATCTTCACTTATATCTTGCTGTCAAGAGCTACTTAGTATCCTTCATTGATGCTAGTTGTGCTATGCCGTGACCTTATTAGTGTTCTAGGCTCGCGTCTCTAGTCCGGTCTAGCCTAGGACCAGCACAGTACCGTCGTTGAGCGTTTATTCAACATTGCATCTTTGAATTGATTATTGCTAATCTTTTGCTACCATATATAGCCAACCCAGCTCCACATATTTCTACACCGTGTATACGTACGCTCCTCTGGCAATCACTTTACTCAATATTCGGAGTTACTTGACACCGCTGGTTGCCGATCACCGCCTGCTGCATGGTAAGAACTTGTAAGACATTGATATTTGCTTTACTGTGAGCGTTTTACCACCACATCCTAGTAGTTATAGGAACATTATTTTTGGGTTTTGTTTCTTGTTCTACTAATCATGACAGGATCCAGAGTCAATTCATGGGCTTTGTCGATCGCGGGAGACGTGCCACCACCTTTGCAAATACCACAACCGTCACGAGAGGTGCACAAACATCCAAATGCACATGATCAGGTTAATGTATCTATACCACCATTTAATGGCCGTTTTAAACCTGCTTTATATATTGAATGGGAGTTCGACATAAAAAATATATTTGCTTCCCATAATTTCAATGAACATAAAAAGGTTAAGGTTGCGGTTGGTTCTTTCACTGGTTATGCTTTGGTTTGGTGGAGTGAATATTGTTGGTTACACCCTGATTATATACCTACTATTTGGGATGATTTGAAACTTGCCATGCGACATACTTTCGTCCCTGCTTATTATACTCGTGACATGATTAAGAAGTTGCAACACTTAAAACAAGGTAGTGAAACTGTAACAAAATATTATGATGATTTACAAACTACCTTGTTGCATTCCTCTTTAGAAGAAAGTGAAGATGATTTCATGGATAGATTTTGGGGAGGATTAAACCGTGATATTCAAGAGATACTAATTCATGAAGAGTGTTATCCTATGGACCATTTGTTTCATCTTGCTTGCAAAGCTGAACAGGAAATAAAACGACGTGTTGGCCACGAGGAGAACAAGCACACGGTGCACATTCCAAGAGTTGATATGATTGTTCCTTCAACTACTAGGCATACTATGACAACCACATCCGTTGTTGTCAGGACTACATCACCTCCACCATGTGACACATCGCCCCCGAGAGTGGCTACATCATCTGAGTTGATCATAAGAGGTAATGACAAAGGTACTGATCTTCCATCTCTACATGAGAATGATGAATGCCTTGTCAATTTGAATGCACCATCTGATGAGCTACCCACTACTTTGATCACACCACCTATTTTAGAGGACTACGTTGATAATTTGACTTTGCCATGTGATCAAACAACTGAAATACCAACAATTTTTAGTGCACCCATTGAATTAACTATTGATGCAAAAGAACCAATGTTTAATCATTTTGATATGACCTCTAATCTTGGTGATGATTCTGTGTTGAATGACTTATTGCATGTTTGCTTATTTAAGCATGTTGTAGCATGTAAATTTGATGCAAGTAAGCTTTATTCACCAATGTTGGGATGGTTTAATGATGAACATTGTCAATCTTTTGAAATGAATAAGAGCTTCACTTATATGTGCAAACTGAGTTGCAATATTTTCATGCCTTCTACTTCTTGTGCTAATTTTTTGGCTTTAGATTTTATGAACTATGCAAGTTACTCATCTATTCATGTGTCATATATGCAAAAATCAAGGGAAGTAAAAATGGATGACATATACATATACAACATGTACACCTTGTCTCTTTTGTTAGCCACATTTCAGATTAAGCAACACCGAGGACGGCTTTATTTTCAAGAAGGGGAGGATGATGAGGACATGACTACCTTGGATATGACCAAAAATATTGCATATATGCATATTTGTCAGGTGATTTCTAGTGCAAACTATTCAATAATCTATTTGTGTTATCCAGAACAAAAATACTTCACACACTTTTGTGTTTTGTCTAATTGCAGGTGTATGGGATATTTGTACAATCCACATATGAAGATAAGGAAGAAAGAGATGTTTATTTGCTGTCCAAAAAGTTCTCTCACGTCACTTTTGGCCCAAGAGAAGATAGAGTCCAAGTCTCTCACGTTCTAGATTCAGATTCGGACTACACAGACATACCTGACCCAAAACGCGCACAAGTTTTTCATACGGACTTCGAATTGGGTGATTCTTTTTTTGTTGGAAACTAGATTTCGTGCACTTTCCAACCCAATTGGAATCACCTTCAAATTCGTCCGGAGCGTTGAGTTGTGGACGAAACAATCTGATGCTGCAGCAGAATCCGAGTCAAACTACAAGTCCAAAGGTGTTACATCACCTCCACTTGGGCCCATTGGCCTTGTACGACCTAGATTTAGTTTTAGGCTGCCTTGGGACGTCCTCCCACCTCCTTGGCCGCCACCCCTTGCTCCTATATAAGTAGATCCATCTAGTAGCTTTTTCCTTGGGATTTGTTTAGTAAAAAGTTAGCCATTGCAACTTCGTGTGCTTCGTTTCTGTCCAACGACCAGACCAAGACCACTTTTCGGATCCCCACCATTATCTATACTTCATACATACTCGTGATATTCAGATTGCTTTTATCATATTCTTGCTTGTTCTTCGATTGCTTGCAGGAATAGACCTTCATGGTCAGGTTGATCGTGCTCCGGCGTGGTCAATAACCTCTCGGAGTTGGTTTAGCGATTGCTAAGGCACAACGTCGTTGCACGTTTGTAGTCGGATCGTCAAAGTCGTCTCCACCAAATCGATAGTTATCATCTCATCGAAAGATCGGGACACCCCGCCTCTATCATAACTAGAGTGGTTTCATTGGGATTGGATCAGTGGATATTTCAGAACATTTCAATATGATGGAATCAATGGATTTAATGGATCTACAAGTTGTCCACAGAATGCCTTTTTTATAAAAATATGTAAAAGTACCCATTAAATCAGACATTATTTTAGAAACATTTAGAAATTGGGTTCACTGGATTTGGAGTCCAAATGAATATCCTATTTTTGAAGTGGACTTATAATAGAGGCGAGGGTCCCGATCTTTCGATGAGATGATATGATAGAGGCAGAGGTGTCCCGTCTTTCGATGAGATGATGGATATCGCTTTGGTGGAAGTCGACTTTGTCGATCCGACTACGAACGTGCGAGGACGTCGCGCCTTAGCAATCGCTAAACCAACTTCGAGAGGTTATTGACCACGCCGGAGCACGATCAACCTGACCACGAGGGTCTGTTTCCTGCGAGCAAACGAAGAACAAGCAAGAAACTAAGATTGCAATCTGAATATTGCGAATATAAGATGAAAGCTTTATTGATCAAGGTGGGGTTCTGTGACGCCTTTGTCTGGTCGTTGAACACAAACGAAGTACGCGAAGTTGCAGCTATGGCGAACTTTTAATCTAAACAAAACCCAAAGTCTAAACGATGCCCTAAGGGCTGTATATATGGAGGAAGAGGGGGGAATTTCGTGGCCCTTGGTGGAGGGGTCCGAAATCAACCCTATCTCTTGTTTCCCCACACATACGGACTCTAAAAATAGCCTATACTTATGTAGTTCGAAATTACATGGGCCTGGCCCAATAATAAGGTGACGCAGCACCTAAAATAGCCTCGGGACGAAATTTATGAAGTGGCATCTTGTATATTTCGTCCAAGGCTTCATGCACCCATTATGGTGGCTTCAAAGTCCTGAAATCCTCACTTGTAACTCCGTTCTTGTTCCCCTTGCGCATGCCATCATCTCCATGCTTGTTCTTGCTCCAATGTTCATCCTTCTCCAAGCTAGGCCCTTCATTTGTAAGCAAAACAAATGTATCCAATTTAGGCAGCATCATATTCTCATGAACATTAGAATCATTACCAAGAAACGAAAGTACCTGGTAATTTAGTTGGCGTGCACGAGCTCTAGTAATTGGTCCAGTATGTATAGCAGCAGGGGCTGTGGGAGTAACAATTGTATTGATGTCCTCATCAGACAAGGCATTCATCATTCTCATGTAGAGATGGAAGATCAGTACCTTTGTCATTACCTCTTATGATCAACTCAGATGATGTAGCCATTCTCGGGGGCGATGTGTCACATGGTGGAGGTGATGTAGTCCTGACAACAACGGATGTGGTTGTCATAGTATGCCTAGTAGTTGAAGGAACAATCATATCAACTCTTGGAATGTGCACCGTGCGCTTGTTCTCCTCGTGGCCAACACGTCGTTTTATTTCCTGTTCAGCTTTGCAAGCAAGATGAAACAAATGGTCCATAGGATAACACTCTTCATGAATTAGTATCTCTTGAATATCACGGTTTAATCCTCCCCAAAATCTATCCATAAAATCATCTTCACTTTTTTCTAAACAGGAATGCAACATGGTAGTTTGTAAATCATCATAATATTTTGTTACAGTTTCACTACCTTGTTTTAAGTGTTGCAACTTCTTAATCATGTCACGAGTATAATAAGCAGGGACGAAAGTATGTCGCATGGCAAGTTTCAAATCATCCCAAGTAGTAGGTATATAATCAGGGTGTAACCGACAATATTCACTCCACCAAACCAAAGCATAACTAGTGAAAGAACCAACCGCAACCTTAACCTTTTTATGTTCATTGAAATTATGGGAAGCAAATATATTTTTTATGTCGAACTCCCATTCAATATATAAAGCAGGTTTAAAACGGCCATTAAATGGTGGTATAGATACATTAACCTGATCATGTGCATTTGGATGTTTGTGCACCTCTCGTGACGGTTGTGGTATTTGCAAAGGTGGTGGCACGTCTCCCGCGATCGACAAAGCCCATGAATTGACTCTGGATCCTGTCATGATTAGTAGAACAAGAAACAAAACCCAAAAATAATGTTCCTATAACTACTAGGATGTGGTGGTAAAACGCTCACAGTAAAGCAAATATCAATGTCTTACAAGTTCTTACCATGCAGCAGGCGGTGATCGGCAACCAGCGGTGTCAAGTAACTCCGAATATTGAGTAAAGTGATTGCCAGAGGAGCGTACGTATACACGGTGTAGAAATATGTGGAGCTGGGTTGGCTATATATGGTAGCAAAAGATTAGCAATAATCAATTCAAAGATGCAATGTTGAATAAACGCTCAACGACGGTACTGTGCTGGTCCTAGGCTAGACCGGACTAGAGACGCGAGCCTAGAACACTAATAAGGTCACGGCATAGCACAACTAGCATCAATGAAGGATACTAAGTAGCTCTTGACAGCAAGATATAAGTGAAGATCACAACGGCAGTGAAGATAATGATGAAATACAACTGCCAAGCAGGATATACAACAACTCTCTCTCCAACTTTCCTCTTGAAAAGTTTGAGACAATTTTCTGATAAATTCTTTCAAAGAATGCTACTAACTAAAGCTTTCCAATGCAAAAAGAATCACTCAATTCCGAATTGATATGAGGAGTCAAAGAATTCCAAAACTGGCCTGAAAAATTGGAACAAGTTGTGTTCACGAACTTCGGAGGGCAAAAAGACCTATTTAGAAGCCGATTTGGAGGTGTCAAATATTGAACTAGCTTCTGCAACTATTTAGATGCGGCTCATCGCTATCTTCAATTTGAGTACTTACGGAGCCAAAACGGACTTCGTATGAGGAAGATACACCTGTTTTACTGAACAGTGCGCCAAACAGATTCCAATCCGAATTCAGGTACGAGATTGATTCTAGATAGATCCAATTTTTTTTTCTTCTCTCTTTTTTTTCTCACGCCTTTTTTTTCTTTTTCTTCTCCCTCTTTTTATTTTTTTTCTTTCCTTTTTTCTCTCTTTTTTTTTCTTTATCTTCTTTTTCTCCCTCTTTCCAAGACAAACTAGATAAGATGCAGATTCGATCAGGCGAAGATGTGAGTGACCTCAACTATGATTATGACAATAAACAATGCGTAGCACATGGTGGAAATTGGTGGATGGGATGGTGGACAGCGGATGGGATAATGATGCAGCGGCTGCGTGACTAATGTGAACAGAACTCGAAACTCTAAAGGAACTAGACACTAAGACCAGCAACTCGACACGGCGATGCAACCGATAATTCAATAATGCAAACAATGAAAAGAAAATTGCAAAGGCTCAGTTTGGCTAGGACAAAGGATGAATAGATCTAACTTTTGTTTTGTGGCTTTTTCTTGGACAATAGGTAAGAAAATAAATGTAATCTAGGAAAAACTGGAAATTCTTACCGAGCAACCTGAAAAATGATATCACTTGATAGAGGCGGGGTGTCCCGATCTTTCGATGAGATGATAACTATCGATTTGGTGGAGACGACTTTGACGATCCGACTACAAACGTGCAACCACGTTGTGCCTTAGCAATCGCTAAACCAACTCCGAGAGGTTATTGACTACGCCGGAGCACGATCAATGTGACCACGAAGGTCTATTCCTGCAAGCAATCGAAGAACAAGCAAGAATATGATAAAAGCAATCTGAATATCGCGAATATGTATGAAGTATTGATAATGGTGGGGATCCGAAAAGTGGTCTTGGTCTGGTCGTTGGACATAAACGAAGCACACGAAGTTGCAATGGCTAACTTTTAACTAAACAAATCCCAAGGAAAAAGCTACTAGATGGATCTACTTATATAGGAGCAAGGGGTGGCGGCCAAGGAGGTGGGAGGACGTCCCAAGGCAGCCTAAAACTAAATCTAGGTCGTACAAGGCCAATGGGCCCAAGTGGAGGTGATGTAACACCTTTGGACTTGTAGTTTGACTCGGATTCTGCTGCAGCATCAGATTGTTTCGTCCACAACTCAACGCTCCGGACGAATTTGAAGGTGATTCCAATTGGGTTGGAAAGTGCACGAAATCTAGTTTCCAACAAAAAAAGAATCACCCAATTCGGAGTCCGTATGAAAAACTTGTGTGCGTTTTGAGTCAGGTGTGTCTGTGCAGTCCGAATCTGAATCCAGAACGTGAGAGACTTGGACTTTATCTTCTCTTGGGCCAAAAGTGACGTGAGAGAACTTTTTGGACAGCAAATAAACATCTCTTTCTTCCTTATCTTCATATGTGGATTGTACAAATGTCCCATACACCTGCAATTAGACAAAACACAAAAGTGTGTGAAGTATTTTTGTTCTGGATAACATAAATAGATTATTGAATAGTTTGCACTAGAAATCACCTGACAAATATGCATATATGCAATATTTTTGGTCATATCCAAGGTAGTCATGTCCTCATCATATATGGCAGCGGTGGTAGTATTTGGATATGGATCGGTGGTGGTATATGGACACGGATTGGTGGTGGTATATGGATACGGATTCGGAGCGGTGGTGGTAGATGGCAGGGGCGATGATGATGGTGCGGCGACGGCGTGACAACTTGTGAACAGAACTCGAAACTCTAAAAGACTAGACGCTAAGACCAGCAACTGAACACGACGATGCAACCGCAAATTCAACAAAGCAAATACAGAAAAGATTATGCAAGGCTCAGATTGGTTCGGATGGGATGAACTAACCCTAATTTTTTTTTTGGCTTTTTCGTGGACTATAGGTATGAAGAACAGACTCGATCTAAACTACGAAAAACTGTAAAATCTCACCGAGCAACCTGGAAATCTGATACCACTTGATAGAGGCGGAGGTGTCCCGTCTTTCGATGAGATGGTGGATTTCGCTTTGGTGGAAGTCGACTTTGACGATCCGACTACGAACGTGCGAGGACGTCGCGCCTTAGCAATCGCTAAACCAACTCCGAGAGGTTATTGACCACGCCGGAGCACGATCAACCTGACCACGAGGGTCTGTTTCCTGCGAGCAAACGAAGAACAAGCAAGAAACTAAGATTGCAATCTGAATATTGCGAATATAAGATGAAAGCTTTATTGATCAAGGTGGGGTTCTGTGACGCCTTTGTCTGGTCGTTGAACACAAACGAAGTACGCGAAGTTGCAGCTATGGCGAACTTTTAATCTAAACAAAACCCAAAGTCTAAACGATGCCCTAAGGGCTGTATATATGGAGGAAGAGGGGGGGGGGGAATTTCGTGGCCCTTGGTGGAGGGGTCCGAAATCAACCCTATCTCTTGTTTCCCCACACATACGGACTCTAAAAATAGCCTATACTTATGTATTTCGAAATTACATGGGCCTGGCCCAATAATAAGGTGACGCAGCACCTAAAATAGCCTCGGGACGAAATTTATGAAGTGGCATCTTGTATATTTCGTCAAAGGCTTCATGCACCCATTATGGTGGCTTCAAAGTCCTGAAATCATCACTTGTAGCTCCGTTCTTGTTTCCCTTGCGCATGCCATCATCTCCATACTTGTTCTTGCTCCAATGTTCATCCTTCTCCAAGCTAGGCCCTTCATTTGTAAGCAAAACAAATGTATCCAATTTAGGCAGCATCATATTCTCATGAACATTAGAATCATTGCCAAGAAACGAAAGTACCTGGTAATTTAGTTGGCGTGCACGAGCTCTAGTAATTGGTCCAGTATGTATAGCAGCAGGAGCTGTGGGTGTAACAATTGTATTGATGTCCTCATCATCCTCCCCTTCTTGAAATGAAGTCGTCCTCGACGGAAGTTCATCTTCCTCACCCAAATAAGGCTTCAAATCTGCAATGTTAAAAGTGGGATTAACCCCAAAATCTGCAGGCAGCTCAAGTTTATATGCATTATCATTTATTTTCTCTAACACCTTAAAGGGACCATCAGCACGTGGCATTAACTTTGATTTGCGCAAATCAGGAAATCTATCCTTACGCAAATGTAACCAAACAAGATCTCCAGGTGCAAACACAACATGTTTTCTACCCTTATCTCCAGCAAGTTTATATTTAGCATTCATGCGCTCAATGTTTTCCTTAGTTAACTCATGCATTTTTAAAATCAATTCAGCACATTGTTTAGCATCAAAATTAACCTTCTCCGAAGATGGAAGAGGCAACAAATCAATAGGTGCATGAGGTAGGAAACCATACACAACTTCAAAAGGGCACATCTTAGTAGTAGAATGCAATGAACGATTATAAGCAAATTCAATATGAGGCAAGCATTCCTCCCACATTTTCTTATTATTCTTCAAAACAGCCCTAAGCATAGTAGACAACGTTCTATTGACTACTTCAGTTTGTCCATCAGTTTGGGGGTGACAAGTAGTACTAAAAAGCAGTTTAGTCCCCAACTTAGCCCATAAACATCTCCAAAAGTGGCTAAGAAATTTAGTATCACGATCTGAAACAATAGTATTTGGCACACCATGCAAGCGAATAATTTCACGAAAGAACAAATCAGCAACATTAACAGCATCATCGATTTTATGACATGGTATAAAGTGTGTGATAGAGGCGGGGGTGTTCCGATCTTTCGATGAGATGATAACTATCGATTTGGTGGAGACGACTTTGACGATCCGACTACAAACGTGCACGACGTTGCGCCTTAGCAATCGCTAAACCAATCTCCTGAGGTTACTGACGATGCCGAAAGCACGGTCAGCCTGACCACGAAGGTCTATTCCTGCAAGCAATCGAAGAACGAGCAAGAATATGATAAAGCAATCTGAATATTGCAAATATATATGAGGTATTGATAATGGTGGGGATCCGGAAGCGGTCTTGGTCTGGTCGTTGGACACAAACGAAGTACACGAAGTTGCAATGGCTAACTTTTAACTAAACAAATCCCAAGGAAAAGCTACTAGATGGATCTACTTATATAGGAGCAAGGGGTGGCGGCCAAGGAGGTGGGAGGACGTCCCAAGGCAGCCTAAAACTAAATCTCGGTCGTACAAGGCCAATGGGCCCAAGTGGAGGTGATGTAACACCTTTGGACTTGTAGTTTGACTCGGATTCTGCTGCAGCATCAGATTGTTTCGTCCACAACTCAACGCTCCGGACGAATTTGAAGGTGATTCCAATTGGGTTGGAAAGTGCACGAAATCTAGTTTCCAACAAAAAAAGAATCACCCAATTCGGAGTCCGTATGAAAAACTTGTGTGCGTTTTGAGTCAGGTATGTCTGTGCAGTCTGAATCTGAATCCAGAACGTGAGAGACTTGGACTCTATCTTCTCTTGGGCCAAAAGTGACGTGAGAGAACTTTTTGGACAGCAAATAAACATCTCTTTCTTCCTTATCTTCATATGTGTATTGTACAAATGTCCCATACACCTGCAATTAGACAAAACACAAAAGTGTGTAAGTATTTTTGTTCTGGATAACATAAATAGATTATTGAATAGTTTGCACTAGAAATCACCTGACAAATATGCATATATGCAATATTTTTGGTCATATCCAAGGTAGTCATGTCCTCATCATCCTCCCCTTCTTGAAAATAAAGCCGTCCTCGGCGTTGCTTAATCTGAAATGTGGCTAACAAAAGAGACAAGGTGTACATGTTGTATATGTATATGTCATCCATTTTTACTTCCCTTGATTTTTGCATATATGACACATGAATAGATGAGTAACTTGCATAGTTCATAAAATCTAAAGCCAAAAAATTAGCACAAGAAGTAGAAGGCATGAAAATATTGCAACTCAGTTTGCACATATAAGTGAAGCTCTTATTCATTTCAAAAGATTGACAATGTTCATCATTAAACCATCCCAACATTGGTGAATAAACCTTACTTGCATCAAATTTACATGCTACAACATGCTTAAATAAGCAAACATGCAATAAGTCATTCAACACAGAATCATCACCAAGATTAGAGGTCATATCAAAATGATTAAACATTGGTTCTTTTGCATCAATAGTTAATTCAATGGGTGCACTCAAAATTGTTGGTATTTCAGTTGTTTGATCACATGGCAAAGTCAAATTATCAACGTGGTCCTCTAAAATAGGTGGTGTGATCAAAGTAGTGGGTAGCTCATCAGAAGGTGCATTCAAATTGACAAGGCATTCATCATTCTCATGTAGAGATGGAAGATCAGTACCTTTGTCATTACCTCTTATGATCAACTCAGATGATGTAGCCACTCTCGGGGGCGATGTGTCACATGGTGGAGGTGATGTAGTCCTGACAACAACGGATGTGGTTGTCATAGTATGCCTAGTAGTTGAAGGAACAATCATATCAACTCTTGGAATGTGCACCGTGCGCTTGTTCTCCTCGTGGCCAACACGTCGTTTTATTTCCTGTTCACCTTTGCAAGCATGATGAAACAAATGGTCCATAGGATAACACTCTTCATGAATTAGTATCTCTTGAATATCACGGTTTAATCCTCCCCAAAATCTATCCATAAAATCATCTTCACTTTCTTCTAAAGACGAATGCAACAAGGTAGTTTGTAAATCATCATAATATTTTGTTACAGTTTCACTACCTTGTTTTAAGTGTTGCAACTTCTTAATCATGTCACGAGTATAATAAGCAGGGACGAAAGTATGTCGCATGGCAAGTTTCAAATCATCCCAAGTAGTAGGTATATAATCAAGGTGTAACCGACAATATTCACTCCACCAAACCAAAGCATAACCAGTGAAAGAACCAACCGCAACCTTAACCTTTTTATGTTCATTGAAATTATGGGAAGCAAATATATTTTTTATGTCGAACTCCCATTCAATATATAAAGCAGGTTTAAAACGGCCATTAAATGGTGGTATAGATACATTAACCTGATCATGTGCATTTGGATGTTTGTGCACCTCTCGTGACGGTTGTGGTATTTGCAAAGGTGGTGGCACGTCTCCCGCGATCGACAAAGCCCATGAATTGACTCTGGATCCTGTCATGATTAGTAGAACAAGAAACAAAACCCAAAAATAATGTTCCTATAACTACTAGGATGTGGTGGTAAAACGCTCACAGTAAAGCAAATATCAATGTCTTACAAGTTCTTACCATGCAGCAGGCGGTGATCGGCAACCAGCGGTGTCAAGTAACTCCGAATATTGAGTAAAGTGATTGCCAGAGGAGCGTACGTATACACGGTGTAGAAATATGTGGAGCTGGGTTGGCTATATATGGTAGCAAAAGATTAGCAATAATCAATTCAAAGATGCAATGTTGAATAAACGCTCAACGACGGTACTGTGCTGGTCCTAGGCTAGACCGGACTAGAGACGCGAGCCTAGAACACTAATAAGGTCACGGCATAGCACAACTAGCATCAATGAAGGATACTAAGTAGCTCTTGACAGCAAGATATAAGTGAAGATCACAACGGCAGTGAAGATAATGATGAAATACAACTGCCAAGCAGGATATACAACAACTCTCTCTCCAACTTTCCTCTTGAAAAGTTTGAGACAATTTTCTGATAAATTCTTTCAAAGAATGCTACTAACTAAAGCTTTCCAATGCAAAAAGAATCACTCAATTCCGAATTGATATGAGGAGTCAAAGAATTCCAAAACTGGCCTGAAAAATTGGAACAAGTTGTGTTCACGAACTTCGGAGGGCAAAAAGACCTATTTAGAAGCCGATTTGGAGGTGTCAAATATTGAACTAGCTTCTGCAACTATTTAGATGCGGCTCATCGCTATCTTCAATTTGAGTACTTACGGAGCCAAAACGGACTTCGTATGAGGAAGATACACCTGTTTTACTGAACAGTGCGCCAAACAGATTCCAATCCGAATTCAGGTACGAGATTGATTCTAGATAGATCCAATTTTTTTTTCTTCTCTCTTTTTTTTCTCACGCCTTTTTTTTCTTTTTCTTCTCCCTCTTTTTATTTTTTTTCTTTCCTTTTTTCTCTCTTTTTTTTTCTTTATCTTCTTTTTCTCCCTCTTTCCAAGACAAACTAGATAAGATGCAGATTCGATCAGGCGAAGATGTGAGTGACCTCAACTATGATTATGACAATAAACAATGCGTAGCACATGGTGGAAATTGGTGGATGGGATGGTGGACAGCGGATGGGATAATGATGCAGCGGCTGCGTGACTAATGTGAACAGAACTCGAAACTCTAAAGGAACTAGACACTAAGACCAGCAACTCGACACGGCGATGCAACCGATAATTCAATAATGCAAACAATGAAAAGAAAATTGCAAAGGCTCAGTTTGGCTAGGACAAAGGATGAATAGATCTAACTTTTGTTTTGTGGCTTTTTCTTGGACAATAGGTAAGAAAATAAATGTAATCTAGGAAAAACTGGAAATTCTTACCGAGCAACCTGAAAAATGATATCACTTGATAGAGGCGGGGTGTCCCGATCTTTCGATGAGATGATAACTATCGATTTGGTGGAGACGACTTTGACGATCCGACTACAAACGTGCAACCACGTTGTGCCTTAGCAATCGCTAAACCAACTCCGAGAGGTTATTGACTACGCCGGAGCACGATCAATGTGACCACGAAGGTCTATTCCTGCAAGCAATCGAAGAACAAGCAAGAATATGATAAAAGCAATCTGAATATCGCGAATATGTATGAAGTATTGATAATGGTGGGGATCCGAAAAGTGGTCTTGGTCTGGTCGTTGGACATAAACGAAGCACACGAAGTTGCAATGGCTAACTTTTAACTAAACAAATCCCAAGGAAAAAGCTACTAGATGGATCTACTTATATAGGAGCAAGGGGTGGCGGCCAAGGAGGTGGGAGGACGTCCCAAGGCAGCCTAAAACTAAATCTAGGTCGTACAAGGCCAATGGGCCCAAGTGGAGGTGATGTAACACCTTTGGACTTGTAGTTTGACTCGGATTCTGCTGCAGCATCAGATTGTTTCGTCCACAACTCAACGCTCCGGACGAATTTGAAGGTGATTCCAATTGGGTTGGAAAGTGCACGAAATCTAGTTTCCAACAAAAAAAGAATCACCCAATTCGGAGTCCGTACGAAAAACTTGTGTGCGTTTTGAGTCAGGTGTGTCTGTGCAGTCCGAATCTGAATCCAGAACGTGAGAGACTTGGACTCTATCTTCTCTTGGGCCAAAAGTGACGTGAGAGAACTTTTTGGACAGCAAATAAACATCTCTTTCTTCCTTATCTTCATATGTGGATTGTACAAATGTCCCATACACCTGCAATTAGACGAAACACAAAAGTGTGTGAAGTATTTTTGTTCTGGATAACATAAATAGATTATTGAATAGTTTGCACTAGAAATCACCTGACAAATATGCATATATGCAATATTTTTGGTCATATCCAAGGTAGTCATGTCCTCATCAAGTATGCAACAGGTTTGCCATCTTGTAATAACACACCGCCTAATCCAATTCCACTAGCATCACATTCAAGCTCAAAAGTCATATTAAAATCAGGAAGTTGGAGTAAAGGAGCATGTGTCAACTTATCTTTCAATACCGTGAAGGCTTCTTCCTGTGCGGTACCCCAAAGAAAAGGCACATCTTTCTTTGTAAGCTCATTGAGAGGTGCAGCAATGGTGCTGAAATCTCTCACAAAACGCCTATAGAATCCAGCGAGGCCAAGAAAACTCCTCACTTGTGTGACCGTTTTGGGTTGCGACCAACTCTCAATAGCTTCAATCTTGGCTTTATCAACTTCAATTCCCTGTGGAGTAACAACATAGCCAAGAAAAGATACTCGGTCGGTGCAAAAGGTGCACTTCCCAAGGTTACCAAACAAACGTGCATCACGTAGAGCAATAAAAACAGCACGTAAATGTTCCAAATGTTCTTCCAAAGATCTGCTATAAATCAATATGTCATCAAAGTAAACTACCACAAATCGTCCAATGAAAGCACGTAAAACTTCGTTCATTAATCTCATGAAAGTACTAGGTGCATTAGTTAACCCAAAAGGCATGACTAACCACTCATATAATCCAAACTTAGTTTTAAATGCTGTTTTCCATTCATCTCCCAATTTCATACGAATTTGATGGTAGCCACTACGCAAATCAACTTTGGAGAATATTGTAGAGCCACTCAATTCATCAAGCATATCATCTAGCCTAGGAATAGGATGACGATAACGAATAGTAATATTATTAATGCCTCTACAATCAACACAAATACGTGATGAACCATCATTTTTCGGCACTAGAATAATAGGAACAGCACAAGGACTAAGGGATTCGCGTATATAACCTTTGTCGAGAAGCTCTTGTACTTGACGCATAATCTCCTTCGTCTCCTCTGGATTGGTACGGTATGGTGCACGGTTTGGCAGTGAAGCACCGGGAATTAAGTCAATCTGATGCTCAATCCCTCGAATAGGCGGTAATCCCGGTGGCACGTCTTGTGGAAAAACGTCAGCGAACTCCTGCAAAATGTTAGTGACAGCAGGAGGCAAAGAGGAAGGCACGTCCTCGAATGAAAATAATGCCTCTTTGCACACAAAAGCATAGCAAACAGATTTGCTGAAATCTAGCTCATCAATATCAGATTTGGTGGCAAATAAACATGCACTTTTCAATTTAATTTCAGAAGCAACGCTAGATGGTTTATTATTAGGCTTCATTTGTTGCTCAAATTCTTTTGCCACAATCTGATTTTCACTCTTATTCTTCTCCTGTTGTGCTTTATTAGCTCTATTAATATCATCTTTCAAAATGGAATCAGGAGTCATAGAAAGCAAAGTAATATTTTTATCCTTATGAACAAGAGTATAGTGATTGTTTCTACCATGGTGTACAGAATTTTTATCAAATTGCCATGGTCTACCAAGTAATAAGGAACATGCTTGCATAGGTACCACATCACAATCAACATAATCAGCATATGTAGAGATACTAAAATGCACACGAACAGTACGTGTTACCTTAACCTTGCCGCTGTTGTTGAACCATTGGATGTAGTAAGGATGTGGATGTGGTCTTGTGGTGAGAGAAAGCTTCTCCACCATCTCCATGCTAGCCAAGTTGTTGCAGCTCCCTCCGTCTATGATGACGCGCACAGAACATTCCTTCACAACTCCCTTGGTATGGAACAAATTGTGCCTCTGATTTTGCTCAGCTTGTGTGACGTGCACACTCAAAACACGTTGAGCAACTAAACTTCATACCTGTCAGCGTCTTCAGGAGCCATGTATTGCGTCTCATGATCAGAATCATCTCCACCATGTTCTTCACGTGTAATAAGAGCCAAAGTCTCCTCATCATAGTCACTAGCGGACTCATATCCACCATCCGCGGTAGTAATCATCACACGCGGAGATTTGCATTCTCTCGCATAATGACCTCCTCCCTTACAACGACGACAAATAATATCACTTGTGTGCCCTGTTGATGCCATGGAAGAAGAAGAACGCTGTGCAGGCCCCGCAGGTGCGCTCTTGGCAGATAATGGTGGTTGCGCCTGTTTTCTGGTATCACGGCTGGAGGTGGCACCGGATGGAGGTGCTGGTGCAGTTGAAGTAGAAGATGCACGTGGTGTCCATGATGAAGGTCGGCCTGCAGAAAAGTTAGTTCGCCCCAATGCTTGTCGATCCTGCACTTCACGTTCAGCTTTACAAGCAAGATGGAATAAACGAGTGATATTAGTATACTCCTTATAGTCTAGAATGGTCTGAATCTCTCTATTTAATCCACCCAGAAAACGTGCAAACATAGCTTCATTCCCCTCAACAATACCACATCTAATCATGCCAGTTTGTAATTCCTGATAATATTCTTCTACAGAATTTTTCCCTTGTCTTAAACGCTGCAATTTTTGAAGCAATTCACGTTGATAATATGGTGGAACCCAACGTGTATGCATAGCAGTTTTCAAAGCAGCCCAAGTAGTTGGAATAGGATATAATCTACAATGTTCAGACCACCATACACATGCAAAACTAGTGAAAGCACAAACGGCAGCAGCAACTCGTCTCTCCTCAGGATATTGTAAACATGTAAATCGTTGTTCAGTTTCTAACTCCCAAGTAAGATATATATCAGGAACATATCTACCCTCAAATGGTGGAATATTCAATTTCAGTTTAGGAATATGGACATCATCTCGTACCTGAGGTGGTGGTGCAGGCCTACCATTACGAATATATACCTGAGGTCGACCTGCTGGTGGTGGTACAGGTGGCTGCACGTAGTGTTGATTTTGATCAACCTCATCCTCATAGTCTCCCACATAATCATCCTCCTCCGCATCAGCAGCAGGAGCCACAGAAGTATCAACAGCAGCACCAACAGTTTGGCCAAACGCAAGAGGAACACGGCTTGCTCGGCGGAGGTCTGCTTCGCGACGTGGAGGTAGTCGTTGTTGTTGTTGTTGTTGGAGAGGTGCGTTAGCTGCAGCGGGTGGTGGTGGTGGAAGACGCGCGAGCAATTCATTAAACTTGTTATCTAGCTTTGTTTCGAACGTCTTCTCAAAGCCAGTGATCTTCTCCATGGCCTCTTCAAAATTGTTCAGCACATCTTGCACCTGTTCAGTCATCATTTGCTGAAACTTATCATGAAGCTCCTTGTTCGATAAATTCTCCCAGTCAATCTCGTCGGCTTGTGATCCTGGCATGGTTAGCAGCAATAGAAACACACAAGAATATGATCCTACAGACTACGAACAAGTGGTGGTGGTGGGTGTCACAAATCCGTCAAGCAAATCTCAAATTCTTACCAGTTCTTACCCAGCAGCAGGCGGTGATCGGCAACCGTTGTAGTCAAAAAGTCTCAAAGCTTGGATAGAGCGATTACCAGGGAGAGTCAAACGCACGACGTAGATGTATGTGGAGCTGGGAAGGCTTATAATATGGTAGCAAAAAGGGTCAGCAATAATCAATTCAGAGATGCAAAGTTGAATAAACGCTCAACGACGGTACTGTGCTGGTCCTAGGCTAGACTGTGCTAGAGACGCGAGCCTAGAACACTAACAAAATCACGGCGCGGCACGTAAACAAGGGAAAAGCACACTCTGGAATTTTTTTTTCGCTCTTTTTTTTTGCGCTGCTTTTTTTTTTTGCGAAAAATCACTATAATGGCGAGTGTCTCAAAACTCTTCTTAGCTCAAACTGACAGGATGGGCACGAAATTTTTTTGACGAATTTTTTTTTTGACTGCCCGGACCCAAAAACTGGAAACGGGTCAAAAAAAACTTCCTATAATGGCACCTGTCTCAAAACACTCAGAAACACCTAAAAATAGGATAGCCAGAAAATTTTTCGAAAAATGCGTTTTCGAAAAATTTTGGGCCTAAACGGAGCGTGGCTACCCGACTCCGGTAAGGAAACTAGACCAATTACTAGAGCTCGTGCACGCCAACTAAATTACCAGGTACTTTCGTTTCTTGGTAATGATTCTAATGTTCATGAGAATATGATGCTGCCTAAATTGGATACATTTGTTTTGCTTACAAATGAAGGGCGTAACTTGGAGAAGGATGAACATTGGAGCAAGAACAAGCATGGAGATGATGGCATGCGCAAGGGGAACAAGAACGGAGTTACAAGTGATGATTTCAGGACTTTGAAGCCACCATAATGGGTGCATGAAGCCTTGGACGAAATATACAAGATGCCACTTCATAAATTTCGTCCCGAGGCTATTTTAGGTGCTGCGTCACCTTATTATTGGGTCAGGCCCATGTAATTTCGAAATACATAAGTATAGGCTATTTTTAGAGTCCGTATGTGGGGAAACAAGAGATAGGGTTGATTTCGGACCCCTCCACCAAGGGCCACGAAATTCCCCCCCTCTTCCTCCATATATACATCCCTTAGGGCATCGTTTAGACTTTGGGTTTTGTTTAGATTAAAAGTTCGCCATAGCTGCAACTTCGCGTACTTCGTTTGTGTTCAACGACCAGACAAAGGCGTCACAGAACCCCACCTTGATCAATAAAGCTTTCATCTTATATTCGCAATATCCAGATTGCAATCTTAGTTTCTTGCTTGTTCTTCGTTTGCTCGCAGGAAACAGACCCTCGTGGTCAGGTTGATCGTGCTCCGGCGTGGTCAATAACCTCTCGGAGTTGGTTTAGCGATTGCTAAGGCGCGACGTCCTCGCACGTTCGTAGTCGGATCGTCAAAGTCGACTTCCACCAAAGCGAAATCCACCATCTCATCAAAAGACGGGACACCTTTGCCTCTATCAAGTGGTATCAGATTTCCAGGTTGCTCGGTGAGATTTTACAGTTTTTCGTAGTTTAGATCGAGTCTGTTCTTCATACCTACAGTCCACGAAAAAGCCACACAAAAAAAAATTTAGGGTTAGTTCATCATATCCGAACCAATCTGAGCCTTTGCATAATCTTTTTAGGGTTTTGCTTTGTTGAATTTGCGGTTGCATCGTCGGTCTAGTTGCTGGTCTTAGAGTCTAGTCTTTTAGAGTTTCGAGTTCTGGTCATAAGTTGTCACGCCGCCGCCGCACCATCATCATCGCCCCTCCATCTACCACCACCGCTCCGAATTCGTATCCATATACCACCACCAATCCGTGCCCATATACCACCACCGATCCATATCCATATACTACCACCGCTACCACCACCGCTGCCATATACCACCACCATATATCCACCACCAATCCGAGTTCTTTAGGTTTGTTTTCGAGATCCATCTAGTTTCCGATTCGTGTTTCCTTGCCGGAGTAGGTTTCGGGAAAAAAAAAGAGTCGGGTAGCCACGCTCCGTTTAGGCCCAAAATTTTTCGAAAACGCATTTTTCGAAAAAATTTCTGGCTATCCTATTTTTAGGTGTTTCTGAGTGTTTTGAGACAGGTGCCATTATAGGAAGTTTTTTTTGACCCGTTTCCAGTTTTTGGGTCCGGGCAGTCGAAAAAAAAAATTGGTCGAAAAATTTCGTGCCCATCCTGTCAGTTTGAGCTAGGAAGAGTTTTGAGATACTCGCCATTATAGTGATTTTTCGCAAAAAAAAACCAAAAAAGCAGCGCAAAAAAAAGAGCGCAAAAAAAAGAGCGAAAAAAAATTCAGAGTGTGCTTTTCCCTTGTTTACGTGCCGCGCCGTGATTTTGTTGGTGTTCTAGGCTCGCGTCTCTAGCACAGTCTAGCCTAGGACCAGCACAGAACCGTCGTTGAGCGTTTATTCAACTTTGCATCTCTGAATTGATTATTGCTGACCCTTTTTGCTACCATAGTATAAGCCTTCCCAGCTCCAGATACATCTACGTCGTGCGTTTGACTCTCCCTGGTAATCGCTCTATCCAAGCTTTGAGAGTTGTGACTACAACGGTTGCCGATCACCGCCTGTTGCTGGGTAAGAACTGGTAAGAATTTGAGTTTTGCTTGACGGATTTGTGACACCCACCACCACCACTTGTTCGTAGTCTGTAGGATCATATTCTTGTGTGTTTCTATTGCTGCTAACCATGCCAGGATCACAAGCCGACGAGATTGACTGGGAGAATTTATCGAACAAGGAGCTTCATGATAAGTTTCAGCAAATGATGACTGAACAGGTGCAAGATGTGCTGAACAATTTTGAAGAGGCCATGGAGAAGATCACTGGCCTTGAGAAGACGTTCGAAACAAAGCTCGATAACAGATTTAATGAATTGCTCGCGCGTCTTCCACCACCACCACCCGCTGCACCTAACGCACCTCTCTAACAACAACAACAACGACTACCTCCATGTCGCGAAATAGACCTTCGCCGAGCGAGCCGTGTTCCTCTTGCGTTTGGCCAAACTGTTGGTGCCGCTGTTGATACTTCTGTGGCTCCTGCTACTGCTGTTGCTGGTACCCAGGAGGATGATGAGTATGCGGGCGATTATGAGGATGAGGTTGATCAAAATCAGATCTACGAGCAGCCACCAGCACCACCACCAGCAGGTCGACCTCAGGTATATATTCATAATGGTAGGCCTGCACCACCACCTCAGGTACGAGATGATGTCCATATTCCTAAACTGAAATTGAATATTCCAACATTTGAGGGTAGATATGTTCCTGATATATATCTTACTTGGGAGTTAGAAACTGAACAACGATTTACATGTTTACAATATCCTGAGGAGAGACGAGTTGCTGCTGCTGTTTGTGCTTTCACTAGTTTTGCATGTGTATGGTGGTCTGAACATTGTAGATTATATCCTATTCCAACTACTTGGGCTGCTTTGAAAACTGCTATGCGTACGCGTTGGGTTCCACCATATTATCAACGTGAATTGCTTCAAAAATTGCAGCGTTTAAGACAAGGAAAAAATTCTGTAGAAGAATATTATCAGGAATTACAAACTGGCATGATTAGATGTGGTATTGTTGAGGAGAATGAAGCTATGCTTGCACGTTTTCTGGGTGGATTAAATAGAGAGATTCAGACCATTCTAGACTATAAAGAGTATACTAATATCACTCGTTTATTCCATCTTGCTTGTAAAGCTGAACGTGAAGTGCAGGATCGACAAGCATTGGGGCGAACTAACTTTTCTGCAGGCTGACCTTCATCATGGATACCACGTGCATCTTCTACTTCAACTGCACCAGCACCTCCATCAGGTGCCACCTCCAGCCGTGATACAAGAAAACAGGCACAACAACCATTATCTGCCAAGAGCGCACCTGCGGGGCCTACACAGCGTTCTTCTTCTTCCATAGCATCAACAGGGCACACAAGTGATATTATTTGTCGTCGTTGTAAGGGAGGAGGTCATTATGCGAGAGAATGCAAATCTCCGCGTGTGATGATTGCTACCGCGGATGGTGGATATGAGTCCGCTAGTGACTATGATGAGGAGACTTTGGCTCTTATTACACGTGAAGAACATGGTGGAGATGATTCTGATAATGAGACGCAATACATGGCTCCTGAAGACGCTGACAGGTATGAATGTTTAGTTGCTCAACGTGTTTTGAGTGTGCAGATCACACAAGCTGAGCAAAATCAGAGGCACAATTTGTTCCATGCCAAGGGAGTTGTGAAGGAACGTTCTGTGCGCGTCATCATAGACGGAGGGAGCTGCAACAACTTGGCTAGCATGGAGATGGTCTAGAAGCTTTCTCTCACCACAAGACCACATCCACATCCTTACTACATCCAATGGTTCAACAACAGCGGCAAGGTTAAGGTAACACGTACTGTTCGTGTGCATTTTAGTATATCTACATATGCTGATTATGTTGATTGTGATGTGGTACCTATGCAAGCATGTTCCTTATTACTTGGTAGACCATGGCAATTTGATAAAAATTCTGTACACCATGGTAGAAACAATCACTATACTCTTGTTCATAAGGATAAAAATATTACTTTGCTTCCTATGACTCCTGATTCCATTTTGAAAGATGATATTAATAGAGCTAATAAAGCAAAACAGGAGACGAATAAGAGTGAAAATCAGATTGTGCCAAAAGAATTTGAGCAACAAATGAAGCCTAATAATAAACCATCTAGTGTTGCTTCTGAAATTAAATTGAAAAGTGCATGTTTATTTGCCACCAAATCTGATATTGATGAGCTAGATTTCAGCAAATCTGTTTGCTATGCTTTTGTGTGCAAAGAGGCATTATTTTCATTCGAGGACGTGCCTTCCTCTTTGCCTCCTGCTGTCACTAACATTTTGCAGGAGTTCGCTGACGTCTTTCCACAAGACGTGCCACCGGAATTACCGCCTATTCGAGGGATTGAGCATCAGATGGACTTAATTCCCGGTGCTTCACTGCCAAACCGTGCACCATACCGTACCAATCCAGAGGAGACGAAGGAGATTATGCGTCAAGTACAAGAGCTTCTCGACAAAGGTTATATACACGAATCCCTTAGTCCTTGTGCTGTTCCTATTATTCTAGTGCCGAAAAAGGATGGTACATCACGTATGTGTGTTGATTGTAGAGGCATTAATAATATTACTATTCGTTATCGTCATCCTATTCCTAGGCTAGATGATATGCTTGATGAATTGAGTGGCTCTACAATATTCTCCAAAGTTGATTTACGTAGTGGATACCATCAAATTCGTATGAAATTGGGAGATGAATGGAAAACAGCATTCAAAACTAAGTTTGGATTATATGAGTGGTTAGTCATGCCTTTTGGGTTAACTAATGCACCTAGTACTTTCATGAGATTAATGAACGAAGTTTTACGTGCTTTCATTGGACGATTTGTGGTAGTTTACTTTGATGACATATTGATTTATAGCAGATCTTTGGAAGAACATTTGGAACATTTACGTGCTGTTTTTATTACTCTACGTGATGCACGTTTGTTTGGTAACCTTGGGAAGTGCACCTTTTGCACCTACCGAGTATCTTTTCTTGGCTATGTTGTTACTCCACAGGGAATTTGATACCACTTGATAGAGGCGGGGTGTCCCGATCTTTCGATGAGATGATAACTATCGATTTGGTGGAGACGACTTTGACGATCCGACTACAAACGTGCACGACGTTGCGCCTTAGCAATCGCTAAACCAACTCCGAGAGGTTATTGATCACGCCGGAGCACAATCAACCTGACCACGAAGGTCTATTCCTGCAAGCAATCGAAGAACAAGCAAGAATATGATAAAAGCAATCTGAATATTGCGAGTATATATGAAGTATTGATAAAGGTGGGGATCCGTAAGCGGTCTTGGTCTGGTCGTTGGACACAAACGAAGTACACGAAGTTGCAATGGCTAACTTTTAACTAAACAAATCCCAAGGAAAAGCTACTAGATGGATCTACTTATATAGGAGCAAGGGGTGGCGGCCAAGGAGGTGGGAGGACGTCCCAAGGCAGCCTAAAACTAAATCTAGGTCGTACAAGGCCAATGGGCCCAAGTCCCAAGGAAAAGCTACTAGATGGATCTACTTATATAGGAGCAAGGGGTGGCGGCCAAGGAGGTGGGAGGACGTCCCAAGGCAGCCTAAAACTAAATCTAGGTCGTACAAGGCCAATGGGCCCAAGTGGAGGTGATGTAACACCTTTGGACTTGTAGTTTGACTCGGATTCTGCTGCAGCATCAGATTGTTTCGTCCACAACTCAGCGCTCCGGACGAATTTGAAGGTGATTCCAATTGGGTTGGAAAGTGCACGAAATCTAGTTTCCAACAAAAAAAGAATCACCCAATTCGGAGTCCGTATGAAAAACTTGTGTGCGTTTTGAGTTAGGTGTGTCTGTGCAGTCCGAATCTGAATCCAGAACGTGAGAGACTTGGACTCTATCTTCTCTTGGGCCAAAAGTGACGTGAGAGAACTTTTTGGACAGCAAATAAACATCTCTTTCTTCCTTATCTTCATATTTGGATTGTACAAATGTCCCATACACCTGCAATTAGACAAAACACAAAAGTGTGTGAAGTATTTTTGTTCTGGATAACATAAATAGATTATTGAATAGTTTGCACTAGAAATCACCTGACAAATATGCATATATGCAATATTTTTGGTCATATCCAAGGTAGTCATGTCCTCATCACATTAATAATATTACTATTCGTTATCGTCATCCTATTCCTAGGCTAGATGATATGCTTGATGAATTGAGTGGCTCTACAATATTCTCCAAAGTTGATTTACGTAGTGGATACCATCAAATTCGTATGAAATTGGGAGATGAATGGAAAACAGCATTCAAAACTAAGTTTGGATTATATGAGTGGTTAGTCATGCCTTTTGGGTTAACTAATGCACCTAGTACTTTCATGAGATTAATGAACGAAGTTTTACGTGCTTTCATTGGACGATTTGTGGTAGTTTACTTTGATGACATATTGATTTATAGCAGATCTTTGGAAGAACATTTGGAACATTTACGTGCTGTTTTTATTGCTCTACGTGATGCACGTTTGTTTGGTAACCTTGGGAAGTGCACCTTTTGCACCGACCGAGTATCTTTTCTTGGCTATGTTGTTACTCCACAGGGAATTGAAGTTGATAAAGCCAAGATTGAAGCTATTGAGAGTTGGCCGCAACCCAAAACGGTCACACAAGTGAGGAGTTTTCTTGGCCTCGCTGGATTCTATAGGCGTTTTGTGAGAGATTTCAGCACCATTGCTGCACCTCTCAATGAGCTTACAAAGAAAGATGTGCCTTTTCTTTGGGGTACCGCACAGGAACAAGCCTTCACGGTATTGAAAGATAAGTTGACACATGCTCCTTTACTCCAACTTCCTGATTTTAATAAGACTTTTGAGCTTGAATGTGATGCTAGTGGAATTGGATTAGGAGGTGTGTTATTACAAGATGGCAAACCTGTTGCATACTTTTCTGAAAAATTGAGTGGGCCTAGTCTGAATTATTCTACTTATGATAAAGAATTATATGCTCTTGTTCGGACTTTAGAAACATGGCAACATTATTTATGGCCCAAAGAATTTGTTATACATTCTGATCATGAATCTTCGAAACATATTAAAAGTCAAGCTAAACTGAATCGTAGACATGCTAAATGGGTTGAATTCATTGAGACTTTCCCTTATGTCATTAAACACAAGAAGGGAAAAGAAAATGTTATTGCTGATGCATTGTCTCGTCGATATACTATGCTTTCACAACTTGACTTCAAAATATTTGGTTTGGAGACCATCAAAGATCAATATGTGCATGATGCTGATTTTAAAGATGTAATGCAGAATTGTAAAGAAGGAAGAATGTGGAACAAGTTTGTTGTTAACGATGGATTTGTGTTTCATGCTAACAAGCTATGCATTCCAGCTAGCTCCGTTCGTCTTTTGTTGTTGCAGGAGGCGCATGGAGGAGGATTAATGGGACACTTTGGCGTGAAGAAGACGGAGGACGTACTTGCTACACATTTCTTTTGGCCAAAGATGAGACGGGATGTTGAGCGTTTTATTGCTCGCTGCACTACATGTCAAAAAGCTAAGTCACGACTCAATCCTCATGGTTTATATATGCCTTTGCCTGTACCTAGTGTTCCTTGGGAGGATATATCAATGGACTTTGTTTTAGGTTCACCTCGAAGAAAGAAGGGGAGGGATAGCATATTTGTTGTCGTGGATAGATTCTCGAAAATGGCACACTTTATACCATGTCATAAAAGTGATGATGCTGTTAATGTTGCTGATTTGTTCTTTCGTGAAATTATTCGCTTGCATGGTGTGCCAAATACTATTGTTTCAGATCGTGATACTAAATTTCTTAGCCACTTTTGGAGATGTTTATGGGCTAAGTTGGGGACTAAACTGCTTTTTAGTACTACTTGTCACCCCCAAACTGATGGACAAACTGAAGTAGTCAATAGAACGTTGTCTACTATGCTTAGGGCTGTTTTGAAGAATAATAAGAAAATGTGGGAGGAATGCTTGCCTCATATTGAATTTGCTTATAATCGTTCATTGCATTCTACTACTAAGATGTGCCCTTTTGAAGTTGTGTATGGTTTCCTACCTCGTGCACCTATTGATTTGTTGCCTCTTCCATCTTCGGAGAAGGTTAATTTTGATGCTAAACAACGTGCTGAATTGATTTTAAAAATGCATGAGTTAACTAAGGAAAACTGATAGAGGCAAAGGTGTCCCGTCTTTCGATGAGATGGTGGATTTCGCTTTGGTGGAAGTCGACTTTGACGATCCGACTACGAACGTGCGAGGACGTCGCGCCTTAGCAATCGCTAAACCAACTCCGAGAGGTTATTGACCACGCCGGAGCACGATCAACCTGACCACGAAGGTCTGTTTCCTGCGAGCAAACGAAGAACAAGCAAGAAACTAAGATTGCAATCTGGATATTGCGAATATAAGATGAAAGCTTTATTGATCAAGGTGGGGTTCTGTGACGCCTTTGTCTGGTCGTTGAACACAAACGAAGTACGCGAAGTTGCAGCTATGGCGAACTTTTAATCTAAACAAAACCCAAAGTCTAAACGGTGCCCTAAGGGCTGTATATATGGAGGAAGAGGGGGGGAATTTCGTGGCCCTTGGTGGAGGGGTCCGAAATCAACCCTATCTCTTGTTTCCCCACACATACGGACTCTAAAAATAGCCTATACTTATGTATTTCGAAATTACATGGGCCTGGCCCAATAATAAGGTGACGCAGCACCTAAAATAGCCTCGGGACGAAATTTATGAAGTGGCGTCTTGTATATTTCGTCCAAGGCTTCATGCACCCATTATGGTGGCTTCAAAGTCCTGAAATCATCACTTGTAACTCCGTTATTGTTCCCCTTGCGCATGCCATCATCTCCATGCTTGTTCTTGCTCCAATGTTCATCCTTCTCCAAGCTAGGCCCTTCATTTGTAAGCAAAACAAATGTATCCAATTTAGGCAGCATCATATTCTCATGAACATTAGAATCATTACCAAGAAACGAAAGTACCTGGTAATTTAGTTGGCGTGCACGAGCTCTAGTAATTGGTCCAGTATGTATAGCAGCAGGGGCTGTGGGTGTAACAATTGTATTGATGTCCTCATCAATAATGGGTGCATGAAGCCTTGGACGAAATATACAAGATGCCACTTCATAAATTTCGTCCCGAGGCTATTTTAGGTGCTGCGTCACCTTATTATTGGGCCAGGCCCATGTAATTTCGAAATACATAAGTATAGGCTATTTTTAGAGTCCGTATGTGTGGGGAAACAAGAGATAGGGTTGATTTCGGACTCCTCCACCAAGGGCCACGAAATTCCCCCCCTCTTCCTCCATATATACAGCCCTTAGGGCATCGTTTAGACTTTGGGTTTTGTTTAGATTAAAAGTTCGCCATAGCTGCAACTTCGCGTACTTCGTTTGTGTTCAACGACCAGACAAAGGCGTCACAGAACCCCACCTTGATCAATAAAGCTTTCATCTTATATTCGCAATATCCAGATTGCAATCTTAGTTTCTTGCTTGTTCTTCGTTTGCTCGCAGGAAACAGACCCTCGTGGTCAGGTTGATCGTGCTCCGGCGTGGTCAATAACCTCTCGGAGTTGGTTTAGCGATTGCTAAGGCGCGACGTCCTAGCACGTTCGTAGTCGGATCGTCAAAGTCGACTTCCACCAAAGCGAAATCCACCATCTCATCGAAAGACGGGACACCTTTGCCTCTATCAAGTGGTATCAGATTTCCAGGTTGCTCGGTGAGATTTTACAGTTTTTCGTAGTTTAGATCGAGTCTGTTCTTCATACCTATAGTCCACGAAAAAGCCACAAAAAAAATTAGGGTTAGTTCATCATATCCGAACCAATCTGAGCCTTGCATAATCTTTTTAGGGTTTTGCTTTGTTGAATTTGCGGTTGCATCGTCGTGTCTAGTTGCTGGTCTTAGAGTCTAGTCTTTTAGAGTTTCGAGTTCTGGTCATAAGTTGTCACGCCGCCGCCGCACCATCATCATCGCCCCTGCCATCTACCACCACCGCACCGAATCCGTGTCCATATACCACCACCGATCCATATCCATATACTACCACCGCTACCACCACCGCTGCCATATACCACCACCATATATCCACCACCAATCCGAGTTCCTTGCTTATTAGGGTTGTTTTCGAGATCCATCTAGATTCCGATTCGTGTTTCCTTGCCGGAGTAGGTTTCGGGAAAAAAAAACAGATGATGAGGACATCAATACAATTGTTACACCCACAGCCCCTGCTGCTATACATACTGGACCAATTACTAGAGCTCGTGCACGCCAACTAAGTTACCAGGTACTTTCGTTTCTTGGTAATGATTCTAATGTTCATGAGAATATGATGCTGCCTAAATTGGATACATTTGTTGTGCTTACAAATGAAGGGCCTAGCTTGGAGAAGGATGAACATTGGAGCAAGAACAAGCATGGAGATGATGGCATGCGCAAGGGGAACAAGAACGGAGTTACAAGTGATGATTTCAGGACTTTGAAGCCACCATAATGGGTGCATGAAGCCTTGGACGAAATATACAAGACGCCACTTCATAAATTTCGTCCCGAGGCTATTTTAGGTGCTGCGTCACCTTATTATTGGGCCAGGCCCATGTAATTTCGAAATACATAAGTATAGGCTATTTTTAGAGTCCGTATGTGTGGGGAAACAAGAGATAGGGTTGATTTCGGACCCCTCCACCAAGGGCCACGAAATTCCCCCCCTCTTCCTCCATATATACAGCCCTTAGGGCATCGTTTAGACTTTGGGTTTTGTTTAGATTAAAAGTTCGCCATAGCTGCAACTTCGCGTACTTCGTTTGTGTTCAACGACCAGACAAAGGCGTCACAGAACCCCACCTTCATCAATAAAGCTTTCATCTTATATTCGCAATATCCAGATTGCAATCTTAGTTTCTTGCTTGTTCTTCGTTTGCTCGCAGGAAACAGACCCTCGTGGTCAGGTTGATCGTGCTCCGGCGTGGTCAATAACCTCTCGGAGTTGGTTTAGCGATTGCTAAGGCGCGACGTCCTCGCACGTTCGTAGTCGGATCGTCAAAGTCGACTTCCACCAAAGCGATATCCATCATCTCATCGAAAGACGGGACACCTTTGCCTCTATCATTGCGAATATAAGATGAAAACTTTATTGATCAAGGTGGGGTTCTGTGACGCCTTTGTCTGGTCGTTGAACACAAACGAAGTACGCGAAGTTGCAGCTATGGCGAACTTTTAATCTAAACAAAACCCAAAGTCTAAACGATGCCCTAAGGGCTGTATATATGGAGGAAGAGGGGGGAATTTCGTGGCCCTTGGTGGAGGGGTCCGAAATCAACCCTATCTCTTGTTTCCCCACACATACGGACTCTAAAAATAGCCTATACTTATGTATTTCGAAATTACATGGGCCTGGCCCAATAATAAGGTGACGCAGCACCTAAAATAGCCTCGGGACGAAATTTATTAAGTGGCATCTTGTATATTTCGTCCAAGGCTTCATGCACCCATTATGGTGGCTTCAAAGTCCTGAAATCATCACTTGTAACTCCGTTCTTGTTCCCCTTGCGCATGCCATCATCTCCATGCTTGTTCTTGCTCCAATGTTCATCCTTCTCCAAGCTAGGCCCTTCATTTGTAAGCAAAACAAATGTATCCAATTTAGGCAGCATCATATTCTCATGAACATTAGAATCATTACCAAGAAACGAAAGTACCTGGTAATTTAGTTGGCGTGCACGAGCTCTAGTAATTGGTCCAGTATGTATAGCAGCAGGGGCTATGGGTGTAACAATTGTATTGATGTCCTCATCATCCTCCCCTTCTTGAAATGAAGTCGTCCTCGACGGAAGTCCATCTTCCTCACCCAAATAAGGCTTCAAATCTGCAATGTTAAAAGTGGGACTAACCCTAAAATCTGCAGGCAGCTCAAGTTTATATGCATTATCATTTATTTTCTCTAACACCTTAAAGGGACCATCAGCACGTGGCATTAGCTTTGATTTGCGCAAATCAGGAAATCTATCCTTACGCAAATGTAACCAAACAAGATCTCCAGGTGCAAACACAACATGTTTTCTACCCTTATCTCCAGCAAGTTTATATTTAGCATTCATACGCTCAATGTTTTCCTTAGTTAACTCATGCATTTTTAAAATCAATTCAGCACGTTGTTTAGCATCAAAATTAACCTTCTCCGAAGATGGAAGAGGCAACAAATCAATAGGTGCACGAGGTAGGAAACCATACACAACTTCAAAAGGGCACATGATAGCGGCAAAGGTGTCCCGTCTTTCGATGAGATGGTGGATTTCGCTTTGGTGGAAGTCGACTTTGACGATCCGACTACGAACGTGCGAGGACGTCGCGCCTTAGCAATCGCTAAACCAACTCCGAGAGGTTATTGACCACGCCGGAGCACGATCAACCTGACCACGAGGGTCTGTTTCCTGCGAGCAAACGAAGAACAAGCAAGAAACTAAGATTGCAATCTGGATATTGCGAATATAAGATGAAAGCTTTAATGATCAAGGTGGGGTTCTGTGACGCCTTTGTCTGGTCGTTGAACACAAACGAAGTACGCGAAGTTGCAGCTATGGCGAACTTTTAATCTAAACAAAACCCAAAGTCTAAACGATGCCCTAAGGGCTGTATATATGGAGGAAGAGGGGGGGAATTTCGTGGCCCTTGGTGGAGGGGTCCGAAATCAACCCTATCTCTTGTTTCCCCACACATACGGACTCTAAAAATAGCCTATACTTATGTATTTCGAAATTACATGGGCCTGGCCCAATAATAAGGTGACGCAGCACCTAAAATAGCCTCGGGACGAAATTTATGAAGTGGCGTCTTGTATATTTCGTCCAAGGCTTCATGCACCCATTATGGTGGCTTCAAAGTCCTGAAATCATCACTTGTAACTCCGTTCTTGTTCCCCTTGCGCATGCCATCATCTCCATGCTTGTTCTTGCTCCAATGTTCATCCTTCTCCAAGCTAGGCCCTTCATTTGTAAGCACAACAAATGTATCCAATTTAGGCAGCATCATATTCTCATGAACATTAGAATCATTACCAAGAAACGAAAGTACCTGGTAACTTAGTTGGCGTGCACGAGCTCTAGTAATTGGTCCAGTATGTATAGCAGCAGGGGCTGTGGGTGTAACAATTGTATTGATGTCCTCATCATCTGTTTTTTTTTCCCGAAACCTACTCCGGCAAGGAAACACGAATCGGAATCTAGATGGATCTCGAAAACAACCCTAATAAGCAAGGAACTCGGATTGGTGGTGGATATATGGTGGTGGTATATGGCAGCGGTGGTGGTAGCGGTGGTAGTATATGGATATGGATCGGTGGTGGTATATGGACACGGATTCGGTGCGGTGGTGGTAGATGGCAGGGGCGATGATGATGGTGCGGCGGCGGCGTGACAACTTATGACCAGAACTCGAAACTCTAAAAGACTAGACTCTAAGACCAGCAACTAGACACGACGATGCAACCGCAAATTCAACAAAGCAAAACCCTAAAAAGATTATGCAAGGCTCAGATTGGTTCGGATATGATGAACTAACCCTAATTTTTTTTGTGGCTTTTTCGTGGACTATAGGTATGAAGAACAGACTCGATCTAAACTACGAAAAACTGTAAAATCTCACCGAGCAACCTGGAAATCTGATACCACTTGATAGAGGCAAAGGTGTCCCGTCTTTCGATGAGATGGTGGATTTCGCTTTGGTGGAAGTCGACTTTGACGATCCGACTACGAACGTGCTAGGACGTCGCGCCTTAGCAATCGCTAAACCAACTCCGAGAGGTTATTGACCACGCCGGAGCACGATCAACCTGACCACGAGGGTCTGTTTCCTGCGAGCAAACGAAGAACAAGCAAGAAACTAAGATTGCAATCTGGATATTGCGAATATAAGATGAAAGCTTTATTGATCAAGGTGGGGTTCTGTGACGCCTTTGTCTGGTCGTTGAACACAAACGAAGTACGCGAAGTTGCAGCTATGGCGAACTTTTAATCTAAACAAAACCCAAAGTCTAAACGATGCCCTAAGGGCTGTATATATGGAGGAAGAGGGGGGAATTTCGTGGCCCTTGGTGGAGGGATCCGAAATCAACCCTATCTCTTGTTTCCCCACACATACGGACTCTAAAAATAGCCTATACTTATGTATTTCGAAATTACATGGGCCTGGCCCAATAATAAGGTGACGCAGCACCTAAAATAGCCTCTGGACGAAATTTATGAAGTGGCATCTTGTATATTTCGTCCAAGGCTTCATGCACCCATTATGGTGGCTTCAAAGTCCTGAAATCATCACTTGTAACTCCGTTCTTGTTTCCCTTGCGCATGCCATCATCTCCAAGCTTGTTCTTGCTCCAACGTTCATCCTTCTCCAAGCTAGGCCCTTCATTTGTAAGCAAAACAAATGTATCCAATTTAGGCAGCATCATATTCTCATGAACATTAGAATCATTACCAAGAAACGAAAGTACCTGGTAATTTAGTTGGCGTGCACGAGCTCTAGTAATTGGTCCAGTATGTATAGCAGCAGGGGCTGTGGGTGTAACAATTGTATTGATGTCCTCATCATCCTCCCCTTCTTGAAATGAAGTCGTCCTCGACGGAAGTTCATCTTCCTCACCCAAATAAGGCTTCAAATCTGCAATGTTAAAAGTGGGACTAACCCCAAAATCTGCAGGCAGCTCAAGTTTATATGCATTATCATTTATTTTCTCTAACACCTTAAAGGGACCATCAGCACGTGGCATTAACTTTGATTTGCGCAAATCAGGAAATCTATCCTTACGCAAATGTAACCAAACAAGATCACATGACGCATTCATGACAGTAACAAGAGTCTCTAAAATAGGTGGTGTGCTCAAATCAACAGGTAACTCAACACATGATGCATTCAAGTTAACTAGGCATGCTTCATTCTCATGTGAAGTTATATCATCAAGACCTTTACTGTTACATCGCAGAGATGTAGCTGATGTAGGTACGGACGTGGACAATGTACCATACTCTTGAGATGATATCGCGCTCACAATCTGAGGTGGGGCTGCTCTATTAGGTGCAACGGTGGAGGAACCAACCGGCGATGCTGAGCATGAACTGGAATAGTAGTTGTTGTAGTCACCCAACGCATCCTCCTGTATCTGTCTCTCAAAGGTACAAGCACGGACATACATACCAGTAATGCAACGAGGAATATACTGAAATCTTGCCTGAATATCATGGTTCAAACCACCAAAAAATCTATTCATTGTATCATCCTCAGATTCTTCTATGTCACAATGATGCATATAAGATTTGAACTCTTGGTAGTAAGCATGAACAGTGTTACTGCCTTGTTTGAATTGCTCCAATTTGCGACGCAATTCATGACGATAGTAAGGAGGAAAAAATGTTGTCTCATTACAGCTTTCAAAACTTTCCAAGTTGTGGGTTGGTTATCAATGTTTTTCTTACAATGTACACTCCACCAAAGAGAAGCAAAACCAGTAAATGCTCTAATGGTAGCTCGTACTCTCTCAAGTTCAGAAAAATCATGGTGACTAAAAACTTGTTCTACTTCAAGCTCCCAAGCTAGATAAATAGCAGGATTAAATCTACCCTCAAATGATGGTAAAGAGATAACCTGACCATATGCTTGTGTGTGTTGTCCCAACTCTCGTGATGGTGAAGATGTGTCCGTCATCCAAGAACTTCTATCTCTGGAACCTGTCATGATTAGTAGAAACAAGAACCAAAATTCGAGAATAATGTTCCTATGAACTACTAGGATGTGGTTGTAAAGTGCTCACAGTAAAGCAAATATCAATATCTTACAAGTTCTTACCATGCGGCAGGTGGTGACAGGCAACCAGCGGTGTCAAATAACTCCGAAGATTGTGTAAAACGATTGCCAGGGGAACATACGTATACACGGTGTAGAAATATGTGGAGCTGGGTTGGCTATATATGGTAGCAAAAGATTAGCAATAATCAATTCAGAGATGCAATGTTGAATAAACGCTCAACAATGGTACTGTGCTGGTCCTAGGCTAGACCAAACTAGAGACGCGAGCCTAGAACACTGATGAGGACATGACTACCTTGGATATGACCAAAAATATTGCATATATGCATATTTGTCAGGTGATTTCTAGTGCAAACTATTCAATAATCTATTTATGTTATCCAGAACAAAAATACTTCACACACTTTTGTGTTTTGTCTAATTGCAGGTGTATGGGACATTTGTACAATCCACATATGAAGACAAGGAAGAAAGAGATGTTTATTTGCTGTCCAAAAAGTTCTCTCACGTCACTTTTGGCCCAAGAGAAGATAGAGTCCAAGTCTCTCACGTTCTGGATTCGGATTCGGACTGCACAGACATACCTGACTCAAAACGCACACAAGTTTTTCATACGGACTTCGAATTGGGTGATTCTTTTTTTGTTGGAAACTAGATTTCGTGCACTTTCCAACCCAATTGGAATCACCTTCAAATTCGTCTGGAGCGTTGAGTTGTGGACGAAACAATCTGATGCTGCAGCAGAATCCGAGTCAAACTACAAGTCCAAAGGTGTTACATCACCTCCACTTGGGCCCATTGGCCTTGTACGACCTAGATTTAGTTTTAGGCTGCCTTGGGACGTCCTCCCACCTCCTTGGCCGCCACCCCTTGCTCCTATATAAGTAGATCCATCTAGTAGCTTTTTGCTGGGGGATTTGTTTAGTTAAAAGTTAGCCATTGCAACTTCGTGTGCTTCGTTTGTGTCCAACGACCAGACCAAGACCACTTTTCGGATCCCCACCATTATCTATACTTCATACATACTCGCGATATTCAAATTGCTTTTATCATATTCTTGCTTGTTCTTCGATTGCTTGCAGGAATAGACCTTCGTGGTCAGGTTGATCGTGCTCCGGCGTGGTCAATAACCTCTCGGAGTTGGTTTAGCGATTGCTAAGGCACAACGTCGTTGCACGTTTGTAGTCGGATCGTCAAAGTCGTCTCCACCAAATCGATAGTTATCATCTCATCGAAAGATCGGGACACCCCGCCTCTATCAAACACTAATGAGGTCACGTCGTAGCACAACTAGCATCAATAAAGAATATGAAGTAGCTCTGGACAGCAAGATATAAGTGAAGATCACAATAGCAGTAGACCTATCTAGAAGCTGATGTTGAGGTGCCTGAATTTAGCCAGGGGCCGGCAATGGTTCTCCGGCAATGGAGGGCTATGAAGGGCATGAGGAGGGGAGTGGGTTGGTCCAGGGGGTGCACACAAGAGAGAGAGAGAGAGAGAGAGAGAGAGAGAGAGAGAGCAAAGAGGGTCCAAAGGTAGGTCAGGGGCGGCCTTATATTGCGAGGTCATAGCTCACTGTGGACGGCGACCATGGTCGCGGCCTAGGGGATGCCAGGGGCCGAATTGACACCCTAGGCCATATGATGGCCGTTCGTGGCCGTGGACCTGGTCGGGAGAAGAAAAGGGGGAGCGGGCCATGCTCCAGGAGGGTGATGGGCTCGTGCACCCATTGGCCGAGCCAGGCGGCATCGGGCACGGGCAGCAGGGGGTGAGAGAGAGGGGGAGAGAAGGGGGCCTGCATGGCTATCGTGCCGCGGATATTGAGGCACCTCAACTGGCGCGAGCGGGGGCTCGAGGTCGTCGGGGGACGCGGTGTTAACGGTCGCCTGCTCTGCCTCGCGCTCCAGAGCACGTCTTTGGCCGGCATCCGTGGCTTTTCCGTGCACCCGCGCGTCCACTTGTGTCTGGAAGCTGCAGGGGGGAGTAAACAATGGTACAATGGCATTGGATGCCTTGTGTGCTCTCTGGAAGAGAGTGGAGGTGGAGAGAGAGGGGAAATGATACTGTCCAGAGAGGAAAAATGGGTCTCTGCCTCCCTTAATGATTTCTCCTTGGGTAGCAAAGAATGTAGGAGTTAGAGGAGGACCAGATGAGGCTGTGGTAAAAAGTTGAAGCAAAGGAGAAGAGTAAAAAGGGTCAAAATAATGCTTTTGGCAAAATGCCAGAAGGTGTTTGATAGACTTTTGGGCAAGAAAATCAATTCCAATTGACATGAGTATTAACAGGAGTGAGTGGCACCACAAAATAGCAGTGTCCACAAAATTTGGGACCAAAAAGAGAAAGTAGCCAATGCAACTTTTGTAAACCCTAGAAATCAACAGAATTGGGTTTTCCAAGATTTAGTCATGCAAATGTTTTCTCCTTGATGCACCACTTGGTGCAGTGTCCTCATTTGAGGATTTGAGCAAGTCCACAAAATTTGGGATCAAATGGAGAAAGTTGGCAATGCAAAGTTGTTCAAACTTGGATCTAGACAGAGAGGGTTCTGGGACACTTTTGTGAACCAAAACTACTTTCATTGAGGTGAAAAATTGCAAGGTCATCACATTATGTATATGTGACTTTCTTGAATTTTCTTGGAATTTCTAGACAATATTTCCTTTGTAAATATTTCAAAAGCTTGAAATATCCAGAAAGGGTTTTTGAGGGATTTGACCAATATTTTGAATATGATCATGTGTTGAAGCTCTTATATATGGAAAATATATATCCACTGAGTTTCTCTAAATTTTCTGAAATATTTTTGAAACATTTAAATAATTTTAACCTATTAAAGACCATTTCTGGCCTTAAGAAAAAGCCTTTAAATAAACTAGAAAAATAACTTTTAAAATTATGTTTTTGTGGTTTATGGGAGTCCTATACCTAATAGGAGTCAAATATACTTTTATAAAGATTTTTCTTGCCCTAAATTAAGTACTTGTAATGCATGAAGGAAATATGCCCTAGAGGTAATACTAAAGTTGTTATCTATATTTCCTTATATCATGATAAATGCTTATTATTCATGCTAGAATTGTATTAACTGGAAACTTAGTACATGTGTGAATACATAGACAAACAGATTGTCCCTAGTATGCCTCTACTTGACTAGCTCGTTAATCAAAGATGGTTAAGTTTCCTAGCCATAGACTTGTGTTGTCATTTGATGAATGGGATCACATCACTAGAGAATGATGTGATGGAATAGATCCATCCGTTAGCGTAGCACTATGATCGTTTAGTTTATTGCTATTGCTTTCTTCATGACTTATACATGTTCCTATGACTATGAGATTATGCAACTCCCGAATACTGGAGGAACACTTAGTGTGCTATCAAACGTCACAATGTATCTGGGTGATTATAAAGATACTCTACAGGTGTCACCGATGGTTTTTGTTGAGTTTGCATAGATCGAGATTAGGATTTACCACTCCGATTGTCGGAGAGGTATCTCTGGGCCCTCTCGGTAATGCACATCACTATAAGCCTTGCAAGCAATGTGACTAATGAGTTAGTTGCGGGATGATGCATTACGGAACGAGTAAAGAGACTTGTCGGTAACGAGATTGAACTAGGTATGAGGACACCGACAATCGAATCTCAGGCAAGTAACATACCGATGACAAAGGGAACAACGTATGTTGTTATGCGGTTTGACCGATAAAGATCTTCATAGGATATGTAGGAGCCAATATGAGCATCCAGGTCCCGCTATTGGTTATTGACAGGAGATGTGTCTCGGTCATGTCTACATAGTTCTTGAACATGTAGTGTCCGCACGCTTAACGTTCGATGACGATTGGTATTATGAGTTATGTGATTTGATGTACCGAAGGTTGTTCAGAGTCCCGGATGAGATCATGGACATGACGATGAGTCTCGAAATGGTTGAGACGTAAAGATCGATATATTGGAAGGCCATATTCGGACATCAGAATGGTTTCAAGTGATTCGGGTATTTTTCGGAGTACCGGGGAGTTACGGGAATTCACCGGGAGAAGTAATGGGCCTTATTGGGCTTTAGTGGAGAGAGGGGAGAAGGGCCAAGAGGTGGCGCGCGCCTCCCCCCTGATCAAACCGAATTGGAAAAGGGGTGGGTGAAGGAAATATGCCCTAGAGGCAATAATAGAGTTATTATTTATTTCCTTATATCATGATAAATGTTTATTATTCATGCTAGAATTGTATTAACCGGAAACATAATACATGTGTGAATACATAGACAAACAGAGTGTCACTAGTAGTCCTCTACTTGACTAGCTCGTTGATCAATGATGGTTATGTTTCCTAGCCATAGACTTGTGTTGTCATTTGATGAATGGGATCACATCACTAGAGAATGATGTGATGGAATAGACCCATCCGTTAGCGTAGCACTATGATCGTTTAGTTTATTGCTATTACTTTCTTCATGACTTATACATGTTCCTATGACTATGAGATTATGCAACTCACGAATACCGAAGGAACACTTAGTGTGCTATCAAACGTCACAATGTATCTGGGTGATTATAAAGATGCTCTACAGGTGTCACCGATGGTTTTTGTTGAGTTGGCATAGATCGAGATTAGGATTTTCCACTCCGATTGTCGGAGAGGTATCTCTGGGCCCTCTCGGTAATGCACATCACTATAAGCCTTGCAAGCAATGTGACTAATGAGTTAGTTGCGGGATGATGCATTACGAAACGAGTAAAGAGACTTGTCGGTAACGAGATTGTACTAGGTATGAAGATACCGACAATCGAATCTCGGGCAAGTAACATACCGATGACAAAGGGAACAACGTATGTTGTTATGCGGTTTGACCGATAAAGATCTTCGTAGGATATGTAGGAGCCAATATGAGCATCCAGGTTCCGCTATTGGTTATTGACAGGAGATGTGTCTCAGTCATGTCTACATAGTTCTCGAACCTGTAGTGTCCGCACGCTTAACGTTCGATGACGATTGGTATTATGAGTTATCTGATTTGATGTACCAAAGGTTGTTCAGAGTCCCAGATGAGATCATGGACATGACGATGAGTCTCGAAATGGTCGAGACGTAAAGATCGATATATTGGAAGGCTATATTCGGACATCGGAAAGGTTTCGAGTGATTCAGGTATGGAGTAACGGGAGTTACGGGAATTCACCGGGAGAAGTAATGGGCCTTATTGGGCTTTAGTGGAGAGAGGGGAGAAGGGCCAAGAGGTGGCGCGCGCCTCCCCCCTGATCAAACCGAATTGGAAAAGGGGTGGGTGAAGGAAATATGCCCTAGAGGCAATAATAGAGTTATTATTTATTTCCTTATATCATGATAAATGTTTATTATTCATGCTAGAATTGTATTAACTGGAAACATAATACATGTGTGAATACATAGACAAACAGAGTGTCACTAGTAGGCCTCTACTTGACTAGCTCGTTGATCAATGATGGTTATGTTTCCTAACCATAGACATGAGTTGTCATTTGATAAACGGCGTCACATCATTAGGAGAATGATGTGGTTGACTAGACCCATTCCGTTAGCTTAGCACTTGATCGTTTTAGTTTACCGCTGTTGCTTTCTTCATGACTTATACATGTTCCTATGACTATGAGATTATGCAACTCCCGATTACCGGAGTAACACTTTGTGTGCTACCAAACGCCACAACATAATTGGGTGATTATAAAGGTGATCTATAGGTGTCTCCGATGGTACTTGTTGAGTTGGCATAGATCTAGATTAGGATTTGTCACTCCGATTGTCGGAGAGGTATCTCTAGGCCCTCTCGGTAATGCACATCACTATAAGCCTGGCAAGCAATGTAACAAATGAGCTAGTTGCGGGATGATGCATTACAGAACGAGTAAAGAGACTTGCCGGTAATGAGATTGAACTAGGTATTGAGATACCGACGATCGAATCTCGGGCAAGTAACATACCGATGACAAAGGGAACAACGTATGTTGTTATGCGGTTCGACCGATAAAGATCTTCGTAGAATATGTTGGAGCCAATATGGGTATCCAGGTTCCGCTATTGGTTATTGACCAGAGAAGTGTCTCAGTCATGTCTACATAGTTCTCGAACTCGTAGGGTCCACACGCTTAACATTCGTTGACGATATAGTATTTATGAGTTATGTATGTTGGTAACTGAATGTTGTTCGGAGTTCCAGATAAGATTACGGAGATGACGAGGAACACTGGAATGGTCCGGAGATAAAGTTTGATATATGGGATAATAGTGTTTGGTCACCGGAAGGGTTTCAGAATTCACCGGAAGGGGTTCTGGATGTTTCCCGAAATGTTTGGGTACGAGATAACTTTATTTGGGCCAAAGGGGAAAGCCCACAAGGTTTTTGCAAAGCACAAAACGAAGTTTTGCGGAGTCCAGGGGCTAGACGCTAGGGTCCCTGGTGATAGAGGCTAAGGTGTCCCGATGTTTCGATGAGATGGTGGCTATCATTTTCTGTGGGAGTCGACCTTAACGATCCGACTACGAACGTGCGAGACGTCGCGCCTTAGCAATCGCTAAACCAACTTCCGAGGGTTATTGACCACGCCGGAGCACGATGAACCTGACCACGAGGGTCTATTTCCTGCGAGCAAACGAAGAACAAGCAAGAAACTGAGATTGCAATCGCGATATTGCGAATATAAGATGAAACTTTATTGATCAAGGTGGGGTTCTGTGACGTCTTGGTCTGGTGGTTGGACACGAACGAAGTACGCGAAGTTGCAGCTATGGCGAACTTTTAATCTAAACAAAACCCAAAGTCTAAACGACGCCCTAAGGGCTGTATATATGGAGGAAGAGGGGGGAATTTCGTGGCCCTTGAGGGTGGGGTCCGAAACCAACCCTAACTCTTGTTTCCCCACACATACGGACTCTAAAAATAGCCTATACTTCAGTATTTCGAAATTACATGGGCCTGGCCCATTAATAAGGTGACGCAGCACCTAGAATAGCCTATGGACGAATATTATGAAGTGGCATCTTGTATATTTCGTCCAAGGCTTCATGCACTCCTTATGGCGGCTTCAAAGTCCTGAAATCATCACTTGTAACTCCGTTCTTGATCCCCTTGCGCATGCCATGAACTCCATGCGTGTTCTTGCTCCAATGTTCATCCTTCTCCAAGCTAGGCCCTTCATTTGTAAGCAAAACAAATGTATCCAATTTAGGCAGCATCATAATCTCATAAACATTAGAATCATTACCAAGAAACGAAAGTACCTGGTAATTTAATTGGCGTGCGTGAGCTCTAGTAATTGGTCCAGTATATGTAACAGTAGGGGCTGTGGGTGTAACAATGGTATTGATGTCCGATAAAGATCCGTGTTCCTCTTGCGTTTGGCCAAACTGTTGGTGCTGCTGTTGATACTTCTGTGGCTCCTGCTGCTGATGCGGAGGAGGATGATTATGTGGGAGATTACGAGGATGAGGTTGCTCAAAATCAGAACTACGTGCAACCACCAGCACCACCACCAGCAGGTCGACCTCAGGTATATATTCGTAATGGTAGGCCTGCACCACCACCTCAGGTACGAGATGATGTCCATATTCCTGAACTGAAATTGAATATTCCACCATTTGAGGGTAGATATGTTCCTGATATATATCTTACTTGGGAGTTAGAAACTGAACAACGTTTTACATGTTTACAATATCCCGAGGAGAGACGGGTTGCTGCTGCTGTTTGTGCTTTCACTAGTTTTGCATGTGTCTGGTGGTCTGAACATTGTAGATTATATCCTATTCCAACTACTTGGGCTGCTTTGAAAACCGCTATGCGTACGCGTTGGGTTCCACCATATTATCAACGTGAATTGCTTCAAAAATTGCAGCGTTTAAGACAAGGAAAAATTTTTGTAGAAGAATATTATCAGGAATTACAAACTGGCATGATTTGATGTGGTATTGTTGAGGAGAATGAAGCTTTGCTTGCATGTTTTCTGGGTGGATTAAATAGAGAGATTCAGACCATTCTAGACTATAAGGAGTATACTAATATCACTCGTTTATTCCATCTTGCTTGTAAAGCTGAACGTGAAGTGCAGGATCGACAAGCATTGGCGTGAACTAACTTTTCTGCAGGCCGACCTTCATCATGGACACCGCGTGCATCTTCTACTTCAACTGCACCAGCACCTCAATCAGGTGCCTCCTACAGCCGTGATACAAGAAAACAGGAACAACCACCATTATCTGCCAAGAGCGCACCTGCCGGGCCTGCTGATAGAGGCGAGGGTGTCCCGATCTTTCGATGAGATGATAACTATCGATTTGGTGGAGACGACTTTGACGATCCGACTACAAACGTGCACGACATTGCGCCTTAGCAATCGCTAAACCAATCTCCTGAGGTTACTGACGATGCCGGAAGCACGGTCAGCCTGACCACGAAGGTCTATTCCTGCAAGCAATCGAAGAACGAGCAAGAATATGATAAAGCAATCTGAATATTGCAAATATATATGAGGTATTGATAATGGTGGGGATCCGGAAGCGGTCTTGGTCTGGTCGTTGGACACAAACGAAGTACACGAAGTTGCAATGGCTAACTTTTAACTAAATAAATCCCAAAGTCTAAACGATGCCCTAAGGGCTGTATATATGGAGGAAGAGGGGGGGAATTTCGTGGCCCTTGGTGGAGGGGTCCGAAATCAACCCTATCTCTTGTTTCCCCACACATACGGACTCTAAAAATAGCCTATACTTATGTATTTCGAAATTACATGGGCCTGGCCCAATAATAAGGTGACGCAGCACCTAAAATAGCCTCGGGACGAAATTTATGAAGTGGCGTCTTGTATACTTCGTCCAAGGCTTCATGCACCCATTATGGTGGCTTCAAAGTCCTGAAATCATCACTTGTAACTCCGTTCTTGTTTCCCTTGCGCATGCCATCATCTCCATGCTTGTTCTTGCTCCAATGTTCATCCTTCTCCAAGCTAGGCCCTTCATTTGTAAGCAAAACAAATGTATCCAATTTAGGCAGCATCATATTCTCATGAACATTAGAATCATTACCAAGAAACGAAAGTACCTGGTAATTTAGTTGGCGTGCACGAGCTCTAGTAATTGGTCCAGTATGTATAGCAGCAGGGGCTGTGGATGTAACAATTGTATTGATGTCCTCATCATCCTCCCCTTCTTGAAATGAAGTCGTCCTCGACGGAAGTTCATCTTCCTCACCCAAATAAGGCTTCAAATCTGCAATGTTAAAAGTGGGACTAACCCCGAAATTTGCAGGCAGCTCAAGTTTATATGCATTATTATTTATTTTCTCTAACACCTTAAAGGGACCATCAGCACGTGGCATTAACTTTGATTTGCGCAAATCAGGAAATCTATCCTTACGCAAATGTAACCAAACAAGATCTCCAGGTGCAAACACAACATGTTTTCTACCCTTATCTCCAGCAAGTTTATATTTAGCATTCATGCGCTCAATGTTTTCCTTAGTTAACTCATGCATTTTTAAAATCAATTCAGCACGTTGTTTAGCATCAAAATTAATCTTCTCCGAAGATGGAAGAGGCAACAAATCAATAGGTGCACGAGGTAGGAAACCATACACAACTTCAAAAGGGCACATCTTAGTAGTAGAATGCAATGAACGATTATAAGCAAATTCAATATGAGGCAAGCATTCCTCCCACATTTTCTTATTATTCTTCAAAACAGCCCTAAGCATAGTAGACAACGTTCTATTGACTACTTCAGTTTGTCCATCAGTTTGGGGGTGACAAGTAGTACTAAAAAGCAGTTTAGTCCCCAACTTAGCCCATAAACATCTCCAAAAGTGGCTAAGAAATTTAGTATCACGATCTGAAACAATAGTATTTGGCACACCATGCAAGCGAATAATTTCACGAAAGAACAAATCAGCAACATTAACAGCATCATCGCTTTTATGACATGGTATAAAGTGTGCCATTTTCGAGAATCTATCCACGACAACAAATATGCTATCCCTCCCTTCTTTGTTCGAGGTAAACCTAAAACAAAGTCCATAGATATATCCTCCCAAGGAACACTAGGTACAGGCAAAGGCATATATAAACCATGAGGATTGAGTCGTGACTTAGCTTTTTGACATGTAGTGCAGCGAGCAATAAAACGCTCAACATCCCGTCTCATCTTTGGCCAAAAGAAATGTGTAGCAAGTACGTCCTCCGTCTTCTTCACGCCAAAGTGTCCCATTAATCCTCCTCCATGCGCCTCCTGCAACAACAAAAGACGAACGGAGCTAGCTGGAATGCATAGCTTGTTAGCACGAAACACAAATCCATCGTTAACAACAAACTTGTTCCACATTCTTCCTTCTTTACAATTATGCATTACATCTTTAAAATCAGCATCATGCACATATTGATCTTTGATGGTCTCCAAACCAAATATTCTGAAGTCAAGTTGTGAAAGCATAGTATAGCGACGAGACAAAGCATCAGCAATAACATTTTCTTTTCCCTTCTTGTGTTTAATGACATAAGGGAAAGTCTCAATGAATTCAACCCATTTAGCATGTCTACGATTCAGTTTAGCTTGACTTTTAATATGTTTCAATGATTCATGATCAGAATGTATAACAAATTCTTTGGGCCATAAATAATGTTGCCATGTTTCTAAAGTCCGAACAAGAGCATATAATTCTTTATCATAAGTAGAATAATTCAGACTAGGCCCACTCAATTTTTCAGAAAAGTATGCAACAGGTTTGCCATCTTGTAATAACACACCCCCTAATCCAATTCCACTAGCATCACATTCAAGCTCAAAAGTCTTATTAAAATCAGGAAGTTGGAGTAAAGGAGCATGTGTCAACTTATCTTTCAATACCGTGAAGGCTTCTTCCTGTGCGGTACCCCAAAGAAAAGGCACATCTTTCTTTGTAAGCTCATTGAGAGGTGCAGCAATGGTGCTGAAATCTCTCACAAAACGCCTATAGAATCCAGCGAGGCCAAGAGAACTCCTCACCTGTGTGACCGTTTTGGGCTGCGGCCAACTCTCAATGGCTTCAATCTTGGCTTTATCAACTTCAATTCCCTGTGGAGTAACAACATAGCCAAGAAAAGATACTCGGTCGGTGCAAAAGGTGCACTTCCCAAGGTTACCAAACAAACTAGCATCACGTAGAGCAATAAAAACAGCACGTAAATGTTCCAAATGTTCCTCCAAAGATCTGCTATAAATCAATATGTCATCAAAGTAAACTACCACAAATCGTCCAATGAAAGCACGTAAAACTTCGTTCATTAATCTCATGAAAGTACTAGGTGCATTAGTTAACCCAAAAGGCATGACTAACCACTCATATAATCCAAACTTAGTTTTAAATGCTGTTTTCCATTCATCTCCCAATTTCATACGAATTTGATGGTAGCCACTACGCAAATCAACTTTGGAGAATACTGTAGAGCCACTCAATTCATCAAGCATATCATCTAGCCTAGGAATAGGATGACGATAACGAATAGTAATATTATTAATGCCTCTACAATCAACACACATACGTGATGTACCATCCTTTTTCGGCACTAGAATAATAGGAACAGCACAAGGACTAAGGGATTCACGTATATAACCTTTGTCGAGAAGCTCTTGTACTTGACGCATAATCTCCTTCGTCTCCTCTGGATTGGTACGGTATGGTGCACGGTTTGGCAGTGAAGCACCGGGAATTAAGTCGATCTGATGCTCAATCCCTCGAATAGGCGGTAATCCCGGTGGCACGTCTTGTGGAAAGACGTCAGCGAACTCCTGCAAAATGTTAGTGACAGCAGGAGGCAAAGAGGAAGGCACGTCCTCGAATGAAAATAATGCCTCTTTGCACACAAAAGCATAGCAAACAGATTTGCTGAAATCTAGCTCATCAATATCAGATTTGGTGGCAAATAAACATGCACTTTTCAATTTAATTTCAGAAGCAACACTAGATGGTTTATTATTAGGCTTCATTTGTTGCTCAAATTCTTTTGCCACAATCTGATTTTCACTCTTATTCGTCTCCTGTTTTGCTTTATTAGCTGTATTAATATCATCTTTCAAAATGGAATCAGGAGTCATAGGAAGCAAAGTAATATTTTTATCCTTATGAACAAGAGTATAGTGATTGTTTCTACCATGGTGTACAGAATTTTTATCAAATTGCCATGGTCTACCAAGTAATAAGGAACATGCTTGCATAGGTACCACATCACAATCAACATAATCAGCATATGTAGAGATACTAAAATGCACACGAACAGTACGTGTTACCTTAACCTTGCCGCTGTTGTTGAACCATTGGATGTAGTAAGGATGTGGATGTGGTCTTGTGGTGAGAGAAAGCTTCTCCACCATCTCCATGCTAGCCAAGTTGTTGCAGCTCCCTCCGTCTATGATGACGCGCACAGAACGTTCCTTCACAACTCCCTTGGTATGGAACAAATTGTGCCTCTGATTTTGCTAAGCTTGTGTGACCTGCACACTCAAAACACGTTGAGCAACTAAACATTCATACCTGTCAGCGTCTTCAGGAGCCATGTATTGCGTCTCATGATCAGAATCATCTCCACCATGTTCTTCACGTGTAATAAGAGCCAAAGTCTCCTCATCATAGTCACTAGCGGACTCATATCCACCATCCGCGGTAGCAATCATCACACGCGGAGATTTGCATTCTCTCGCATAATGACCTCCTCCCTTACAACGACGACAAATAATATCACTTGTGTGCCCTGTTGATGCCATGGAAGAAGAAGAATGCTGTGCAGGCCCCGCAGGTGCGCTCTTGGCAGATAATGGTGGTTGTTCCTGTTTTCTTGAATCACGGCTGGAGGTGGCACCGGATGGAGGTGCTGGTGCAGTTGAAGTACAAGATGCACGTGGTGTCCATGATGAAGGTCGGCCTGCAGAAAAGTTAGTTCGCCCCAATGCTTGTCGATCCTGCACTTCACGTTCAGCTTTACAAGCAAGATGGAATAAACGAGTGATATTAGTATACTCCTTATAGTCTAAAATGGTCTGAATCTCTCTATTTAATCCACCCAGAAAACGTGCAAGCATAGCTTCATTCTCCTCAACAATACCACATCTAATCATGCCAGTTTGTAATTCCTGATAATATTCTTCTACAGAATTTTTCCCTTGTCTTAAACGCTGCAATTTTTGAAGCAATTCACGTTGATAATATGGTGGAACCCAACGCGTACGCATAGCAGTTTTCAAAGCAGCCCAAGTAGTTGGAATAGGATATAATCTACAATGTTCAGACCACCATACACATGCAAAACTAGTGAAAGCACAAACAGCAGCAGCAACTCGTCTCTCCTCAGGATATTGTAAACATGTAAATCGTTGTTCAGTTTCTAACTCCCAAGTAAGATATATATCAGGAACATATCTACCCTCAAATGGTGGAATATTCAATTTCAGTTTAGGAATATGGACATCATCTCGTACCTGAGGTGGTGGTGCAGGCCTACCATTACGAATATATACCTGATAGAGGCAAAGGTGTCCCGTCTTTCGATGAGATGGTGGATTTCGCTTTGGTGGAAGTCGACTTTGACGATCCGACTACGAACGTGCGAGGACGTCGCGCCTTAGCAATCGCTAAACCAACTCCGAGAGGTTATTGACCACGCCGGAGCACGATCAACCTGACCACGAGGGTCTGTTTCCTGCGAGCAAACGAAGAACAAGCAAGAAACTAAGATTGCAATCTGGATATTGCGAATATAAGATGAAAGCTTTATTGATCAAGGTGGGGTTCTGTGACGCCTTTGTCTGGTCGTTGAACACAAACGAAGTACGCGAAGTTGCAGCTATGGCGAACTTTTAATCTAAACAAAACCCAAAGTCTAAACGATGCCCTAAGGGCTGTATATATGGAGGAAGAGGGGGGAATTTCGTGTCCCTTGGTGGAGGGGTCCGAAATCAACCCTATCTCTTGTTTCCCCACACATACGGACTCTAAAAATAGCCTATACTTATGTATTTCGAAATTACATGGGCCTGGCCCAATAATAAGGTGACGCAGCACCTAAAATAGCCTCGGGACGAAATTTATGAAGTGGCATCTTGTATATTTCGTCCAAGGCTTCATGCACCCATTATGGTGGCTTCAAAGTCCTGAAATTATCACTTGTAACTCCGTTCTTGTTCCCCTTGCGCATGCCATCATCTCCATGCTTGTTCTTGCTCCAATGTTCATCCTTCTCCAAGCTAGGCCCTTCATTTGTAAGCAAAACAAATGTATCCAATTTAGGCAGCATCATATTCTCATGAACATTAGAATCATTACCAAGAAACGAAAGTACCTGGTAATTTAGTTGGCGTGCACGAGCTCTAGTAATTGGTCCAGTATGTATAGCAGCAGGGGCTGTGGGTGTAACAATTGTATTGATGTCCTTATCAAGAATGGTCTGAATCTCTCTATTTAATACACCCAGAAAACGTGCAAGCATAGCTTCATTCTCCTCAACAATACCACATCTAATCATGCCAGTTTGTAATTCCTGATAATATTCTTCTACAGAATTTTTCCCTTGTCTTAAACGCTGCAATTTTTGAAGCAATTCACGTTGATAATATGGTGGAACCCAACGCGTACGCATAGCAGTTTTCAAAGCAGCCCAAGTAGTTGGAATAGGATATAATCTACAATGTTCAGACCACCATACACATGCAAAACTAGTGAAAGCACAAACAGCAGCAGCAACTCGTCTCTCCTCAGGATATTGTAAACATGTAAATCGTTGTTCAGTTTCTAACTCCCAAGTAAGATATATATCAGGAACATATCTACCCTCAAATGGTGGAATATTCAATTTCAGTTTAGGAATATGGACATCATCGCGTACCTGAGGTGGTGGTGCAGGCCTACCATTACGAATATATACCTGAGGTCGACCTGCTGGTGGTGGTACAGGTGGCTGCACGTAGTGTTGATTTTGATCAACCTCATCCTCATAGTCTCCCACATAATCATCCTCCTCCGCATCAGCAGCAGGAGCCATAGAAGTATCAACAGCAGCACCAACAGTTTGGCCAAACGCAAGAGGAACACGGCTTGCTCGGCGGAGGTCTGCTTCGCGACGTGGAGGCAGACGTTGTTGTTGTTGGAGAGGTGCGTTAGCTGCAGCGGGTGGTGGTGGTGGAAGACGCGCGAGCAATTCATTAAACTTGTTATCGAGCTTTGTTTCGAACGTCTTCTCAAAGCCAGTGATCTTCTCCATGGCCTCTTCAAAATTGTTCAGCACATCTTGCACCTGTTCAGTCATCATTTGCTGAAACTTATCATGAAGCTCCTTGTTCGATAAATTCTCCCAGTCAATCTCGTCGGCTTGTGATCCTGGCATGGTTAGCAGCAATAGAAACACACAAGAATATGATCCTACAGACTACGAAGAAGTGGTGGTGGTGGGTGTCACAAATCCGTCAAGCAAATCTCAAATTCTTACCAGTTCTTACCCAGCAGCAGGCGGTGATCGGCAACCGTTGTAGTCAAAAACTCTCAAAGCTTGGATAGAGCGATTACCAGGGAGAGTCAAACGCACGACGTAGATGTATGTGGAGCTGGGAAGGCTTATAATATGGTAGCAAAAAGGGTCAGCAATAATCAATTCAGAGATGCAAAGTTGAATAAACGCTCAACGACGGTACTGTGCTGGTCCTAGGCTAGACTGTGCTAGAGACGCGAGCCTAGAACACCAACAAAATCACGGCGCGGCACGTAAACAAGGAAAAAGCACACTCTGAATTTTTTTTTCGCTCTTTTTTTTTCTTTTTTTTTGCGCTTTTTTTTTGCGCTGCTTTTCTTTTTTTTTTTGCGAAAAATCACTATAATGGCGAGTGTCTCAAAACTCTTCCTAGATCAAACTGACAGGATGGGCACGAAATTTTTTTTTTCCGACCAATTTTTTTTTCGACTGCCCGGACCCAAAAACTGGAAACAGGTCAAAAAAACTTCCTATAATGGCACCTGTCTCAAAACACTCAGAAACACCTAAAAATAGGATAGCCAGAAATTTTTTCGAAAAATGCGTTTTCGAAAAATTTTGGGCCTAAACGGAGCGTGGCTACCCGACTCCGGCAAGGAAACACGAATCGGAATCTAGATGGATCCCGAAAACAAACCTAATATGCAAGGAACTCGGATTGGTGGTGGATATATGGTGGTGGTATATGGCAGCGGTGGTGGTAGCGGTGGTAGTATATGGATATGGATATGAATCGGTGGTGGTATATGAATCGGTGGTGGTATATGGATACGGATTCGGAGCGGTGGCGGATAAGCGGTGGTGGTAGATGGCAGGGGCGATGATGATGGTGCGGCGGCGGCGTGACAACTTATGACCAGAACTCGAAACTCTAAAAGACTAGACTCTAAGACCAGCAACTAGACACGACGATGCAACCGCAAATTCAACAAAGCAAAACCCTAAAAAGATTATGCAAAGGCTCAGATTGGTTCGGATATGATGAACTAACCCTAAAAATTTTTTTTGTGGCTTTTTCGTGGACTGTAGGTATGAAGAACAGACTCGATCTAAACTACGAAAAACTGTAAAATCTCACCGAGCAACCTGGAAATCTGATACCACTTGATAGAGGCAAAGGTGTCCCGTCTTTCGATGAGATGATGGATATCGCTTTGGTGGAAGTCGACTTTGACGATCCGACTACGAACGTGCGAGGACGTCGGGCCTTAGCAATCGCTAAACCAACTCCGAGAGGTTATTGACCACGCCGGAGCACGATCAACCTGACCACGAGGGTCTGTTTCCTGCGAGCAAACGAAGAACAAGCAAGAAACTAAGATTGCAATCTGGATATTGCGAATATAAGATGAAAGCTTTATTGATCAGGGTGGGGTTCTGTGACGCCTTTGTCTGGTCGTTGAACACAAACGAAGTACGCGAAGTTGCAGCTATGGCGAACTTTTAATCTAAACAAAACCCAAAGTCTAAACGATGCCCTAAGGGCTGTATATATGGAGGAAGAGGGGGGAATTTCGTGGCCCTTGGTGGAGGGGTCCGAAATCAACCCTATCTCTTGTTTCCCCACCATACGGACTCTAAAAATAGCCTATGCTTATGTATTTCGAAATTACATGGGCCTGGCCCAATAATAAGGTGACGCAGCACCTAAAATAGCCTCGGGACGAAATTTATGAAGTGGCATCTTGTATATTTCGTCCAAGGCTTCATGCACCCATTATGGTGGCTTCAAAGTCCTGAAATCATCACTTGTAACTCCGTTCTTGTTCCCCTTGCGCATGCCATCATCTCCATGCTTGTTCTTGCTCCAATGTTCATCCTTCTCCAAGCTAGGCCCTTCATTTGTAAGCAAAACAAATGTATCCAATTTAGGCAGCATCATATTCTCATGAACATTAGAATCATTACCAAGAAACGAGAGTACCTGGTAATTTAGTTGGCGTGCACGAGCTCTAGTAATTGGTCCAGTATGTATGGCAGCAGGGGCTGTGGGTGTAACAATTGTATTGATGTCCTCATCAAACCATCTAGTGATAGAGGCAAAGGTGTCCCGTCTTTCGATGAGATGGTGGATTTCGCTTTGGTGGAAGTCGACTTTGACGATCCGACTACGAACGTGCGAGGACGTCGCGCCTTAGCAATCGCTAAACCAACTCCGAGAGGTTATTGACCACGCCGAAGCACGATCAACCTGACCACGAGGGTCTGTTTCCTGCGAGCAAACGAAGAACAAGCAAGAAACTAAGATTGCAATCTGGATATTGCGAATATAAGATGAAAGCTTTATTGATCAGGGTGGGGTTCTGTGACGCCTTTGTCTGGTCGTTGAACACAAACGAAGTACGCGAAGTTGCAGCTATGGTGAACTTTTAATCTAAACAAAACCCAAAGTCTAAACGGTGCCCTAAGGGCTGTATATATGGAGGAAGAGAGGGGAATTTCGTGGCCCTTGGTGGAGGGGTCCGAAATCAACCCTATCTCTTGTTTCCCCACACATACGGACTCTAAAAATAGCCTATATGTATTTCGAAATTACATGGGCCTGGCCCAATAAAAAGGTGATGCAGCACCTATAATAGCGTCGGGACGAAATTTATGAAGTGGCATCTTGTATATTTCGTCCAAGGCTTCATGCACCCATTATGGTGGCTTCAAAGTCCTGAAATCATCACTTGTAACTCCGTTCTTGTTCCCCTTGCGCATGGCATCATCTCCATGCTTGTTCTTGCTCCAATGTTCATCCTTCTCCAAGCTAGGCCGTTCATTTTTAAGCAAAACAAATGTATCTAATTTAGGCAGCATCATATTCTCATGAACATTAGAATCATTACCAAGAAACGAAAGTACCTGATAATTTAATTGGCGTGCGCGAGCTCTAGTAATTGGTCCCGTATATGTAGCAGTAGGGGCTGTGGGTGTAACAATGGTATTGATGTCCTCATCATCCTCCCCTTCTTGAAATGAAGTCGTCCTCGACGGAAGCTCATCTTCCTCACCCAAATAAGGCTTCAAATCTGCAATGTTAAAAGTGGGACTAACCCCAAAATCTGCAGGCAGCTCAAGTTTATATGCATTATCATTTATTTTCTCTAACACCTTAAAGGGACCATCAGCCGTGGCATGAGCTTTGATTTGCGCAAATCAGGAAATCTATCCTTAAGCAAATGTAACCAAACAAGATCTCCAGGTGCAAACACAACATGTTTTCTACCCTTATCTCCAGCAAGTTTATATTTGGCATTCATACGCTCAATGTTTTCCTTAGTTAACTCATGCATTTTTAAAATCAATTCAGCACGTTGTTTAGCATCAAAATTAACCTTCTCCGAAGATGGAAGAGGCAACGAATCAATAGGTGCACGAGGTAGGAAACCATACACAACTTCAAAAGGGCACATCTTAGTAGTAGAATGCAATGAACGATTATAAGCAAATTCAATATGAGGCAAGCATTCCTCCCACATTTTCTTATTACTCTTCAAAACAGCCCTAAGCATAGTAGACAATGTTCTATTCACTACTTCAGTTTGGCCTTTAGTTTGGGGGTGACAAGTAGTACTAAAAAGCAGTTTCGTCCCCAACTTAGCCCATAAACATCTCCAAAAGTGGCTAAGAAATTTAGTATCACGATCTGAAACAATAGTATTTGGCACACCATGCAAGCGAATAATTTCACGAAAGAACAAATCAGCAACATTAACAGCATCATCGCTTTTATGACATGGTATAAAGTGTGCCATTTTCGAGAATCTATCCACGACAACAAATATGCTATCCCTCCCCTTCTTTGTTCGAGGTAAACCTAAAACAAAGTCCATAGATATATCCTCCCAAGGAACACTAGGTACAGGCAAAGGCATATATAAACCATGAGGATTGAGTCGTGACTTAGCTTTTTGACATGTAGTGCAGCGAGCAATAAAACGCTCAACATCCCGTCTCATCTTTGGCCAAAAGAAATGTGTAGCAAGTACGTCCTTCGTCTTCTTCACGCCAAAGTGTCCCATTAATCCTCCTCCATGCGCCTCCTGCAACAACAAAAGACGAACGGAGCTAGCTGGAATGCATAGCTTGTTAGCACGAAACACAAATCCATCGTTAACGACAAACTTGTTCCACATTCTTCCTTCTTTACAATTCTGCATTACATCTTTAAAATCAGCATCATGCACATATTGATCTTTGATGGTCTCCAAACCAAATATTTTGAAGTCAAGTTGTGAAAGTATAGTATAGCGACGAGACAATGCATCAGCAATAACATTTTCTTTTCCCTTCTTGTGTTTAATGACATAAGGGAAAGTCTCAATGAATTCAACCCATTTAGCATGTCTACGATTCAGTTTAGCTTGACTTTTAATATGTTTCAAAGATTCATGATCAGAATGTATAACAAATTCTTTGGGCCATAAATAATGTTGCCATGTGTCTAAAGTCCGAACAAGAGCATATAATTCTTTATCATAAGTAGAATAATTCAGACTAGGCCCACTCAATTTTTCAGAAAAGTATGCAACAGGTTTGCCATCTTGTAATAACACACCTCCTAATCGAATTCCACTAGCATCACATTCAAGCTCAAAAGTCTTATTAAAATCAGGAAGTTGGAGTAAAGGAGCATGTGTCAACTTATCTTTCAATACCGAGAAGGCTTCTTCCTGTGCGGTACCCCAAAGAAAAGGCACATCTTTCTTTGTAAGCTCATTGAGAGGTGCAGCAATGGTGCTGAAATCTCTCACAAAATGCCTATAGAATCCAGCGAGGCCAAGAAAACTCCTCACTTGTGTGACCGTTTTGGGCTGCGGCCAACTCTCAATAGCTTCAATCTTGGCTTTATCAACTTCAATTCCCTGTGGAGTAACAACATAGCCAAGAAAAGATACTCAGTCGGTGCAAAAGGTGCACTTCCCAAGGTTACCAAACAAACGTGCATCACGTAGAGCAATAAAAACAGCCCGTAAATGTTCCAAATGTTCTTCCAAAGATCTGCTATAAATCAGTATATCATCAAAATAGACTAGCACAAATCGTCCAATGAAAGCACGTAAAACTTCGTTCATTAGTCTCATGAAAGTACTAGGCGCATTAGTTAACCCAAAAAGCATGACTAACCACTCATATAATCCAAACTTAGTTTTAAAAGCTGTTTTCCATTCATCCCCCAATTTCATACTAATTTGATGGTATCCACTACGCAAATCAACTTTGGAGAATATTGTAGAGCCACTCAATTCATCAAGCATATCATCTAGCCTAGGAATAGGATGACGATAACGAATAGTAATATTATTAATGCCTCTACAATCAACACACATACGCGATGTACCATCCTTTTTCGGCACTAGAATAATAGGAGCAGCACAAGGACTAAGGGATTCGCGTATATAACCTTTGTCGAGAAGCTCTTGTACTTGACGCATAATCTCCTTCGTCTCCTCCGGATTGGTACGGTATGGCGCACGGTTTGGCAGTGAAGCACCGGGAATTAAGTTAATCTGATGCTCAATCCCTCGAATAGGCGGTAATCCCGATGGCACGTCTTGTGGAAAGATGTCAGCGAACTCCTGCAAAATGTTAGTGACAGCAGGAGGCAAAGAGGAAGGCACGTCCTCGAATGAAAATAATGCCTCTTTGCACACAAAAGCATAGCAAACAGATTTGCTGAAATCTAGCTCATCAATATCAGATTTGGTGGCAAATAAACATGCACTTTTCAATTTAATTTCAGAAGCAACACTAGATGGTTTATTATTAGGCTTCATTTGTTGCTCAAATTCTTTTGCCACAATCTGATTTTCACTCTTATTCGTCTCCTGTTTTGCTTTATTAGCTCTATTAATATCATCTTTCAAAATGGAATCAGGAGTCATAGGAAGCAAAGTAATATTTTTATCCTTATGAACAAGAGTATAGTGATTGTTTCTACCATGGTGTACAGATTTTTTATCAAATTGCCATGGTCTACCAAGTAATAAGGAACATGCTTGCATAGGTATCTGATGAGGACATCAATACAATTGTTACACCCACAGCCCCTGCTGCTATACATACTGGACCAATTACTAGAGCTCGTGCACGCCAACTAAATTACCAGGTACTTTCGTTTCTTGGTAATGATTCTAATGTTCATGAGAATATGATGCTGCCTAAATTGGATACATTTGTTTTGCTTACAAATGAAGGGCCTAGCTTGGAGAAGGATGAACATTGGAGCAAGAACAAGCATGGAGATGATGGCATGCGCAAGGGGAACAAGAACGGAGTTACAAGTGATGATTTCAGGACTTTGAAGCCACCATAATGGGTGCATGAAGCCTTGGACGAAATATACAAGATGCCACTTCATAAATTTCGTCCCGAGGCTATTTTAGGTGCTGCGTCACCTTATTATTGGGCCAGGCACATGTAATTTCGAAATACATAAGTATAGGCTATTTTTAGAGTCCGTATGTGTGGGGAAACAAGAGATAGGGTTGATTTCGGACCCCTCCACCAAGGGCCACGAAATTCCCCCCTCTTCCTCCATATATACAGCCCTTAGGGCATCGTTTAGACTTTGGGTTTTGTTTAGATTAAAAGTTCGCCATAGCTGCAACTTCGCGTACTTCGTTTGTGTTCAACGACCAGACAAAGGCGTCACAGAACCCCACCTTGATCAATAAAGCTTTCATCTTATATTTGCAATATCCAGATTGCAATCTCAGTTTCTTGCTTGTTCTTCGTTTGCTCGCAGGAAACAGACCCTCGTGGTCAGGTTGATCGTGCTCCGGCGTGGTCAATAACCTCTCGGAGTTGGTTTAGCGATTGCTAAGGCGCGACGTCCTCGCACGTTCGTAGTCGGATCGTCAAAATCAATTTCCACCAAAGCGAAATCCATCATCTCATCCAAAGACGGGACACCTCCGCCTCTATCAATGCGCCTCCTGCAACAACAAAAGACGAACGGAGCTAGCTGGAATGCATAGCTTGTTAGCACGAAACACAAATCCATCGTTAACGACAAACTTGTTCCACATTCTTCCTTCTTTACAATTCTACATTACATCTTTAAAATCAGCATCATGCACATATTGATCTTTGATGGTCTCCAAACCAAATATTTTGAAGTCAAGTTGTGAAAGCATAGTATAGCGACGAGACAATGCATCAGCAATAACATTTTCTTTTCCCTTCTTGTGTTTAATGACATAAGGGAAAGTCTCAATGAATTCAACCCATTTAGCATGTCTACGATTCAGTTTAGCTTGACTTTTAATATGTTTCAAAGATTCATGATCAGAATGTATAACAAATTCTTTGGGCCATAAATAATGTTGCCATGTTTCTAAAGTCCGAACAAGAGCATATAATTCTTTATCGTAAGTAGAATAATTCAGACTAGGCCCACTCAATTTTTCAGAAAAGTATGCAACAGGTTTGCCATCTTGTAATAACACACCTCCTAATCCAATTCCACTAGCATCACATTCAAGCTCAAAAGTCTTATTAAAATCAGGAAGTTGGAGTAAAGGAGCATGTGTCAACTTATCTTTCAATACCGTGAAGGCTTCTTCCTATGCGGTACCCCAAAGAAAAGGCACATCTTTCTTTGTAAGCTCATTGAGAGGTGCAGCAATGATGCTGAAATCTCTTACAAAACGCTTGTAGAATCCAGCGAGGCCAAGAAAACTCCTCACTTGTGTGACCGTTTTGGGTTGCGGCCAACTCTCAATAGCTTCAATCTTGGCTTTATCAACTTCAATTCCCTGTGGAGTAACAACATAGCCAAGAAAAGATACTCGGTCGGTGCAAAAGGTGCACTTCCCAAGGTTACCAAACAAACGTGCATCACGTAGAGCAATAAAAACAGCACATAAATGTTCCAAATGTTCTTCCAAAGATCTGCTATAAATCAATATGTCATCAAAGTAAACTACCACAAATCGTCCAATGAAAGCACGTAAAACTTCGTTCATTAATCTCATGAAAGTACTAGGTGCATTAGTTAACCCAAAAGGCATGATTAACCACTCATATAATCCAAACTTAGTTTTGAATGCTGTTTTCCATTCATCTCCCAATTTCATACGAATTTGATGGTATCCACTACGTAAATCAACTTTGGAGAATATTGTAGAGCCACTCAATTCATCAAGCATATCATCTAGCCTAGGAATAGGATGACGATAACAAATAGTAATATTATTAATGCCTCTACAATCAACACACATACGTGATGTACCATCCTTTTTCGGCACTAGAATAATAGGAACAGCACAAGGACTAAGGGATTCGCGTATATAACCTTTGTCGAGAAGCTCTTGTACTTGACGCATAATCTCCTTCGTCTCCTCTGGATTGGTACGGTATGGTGCACGGTTTGGCAGTGAAGCACCGGGAATTAAGTCAATCTGATGCTCAATCCCTCGAATAGGCGGTAATCCCGGTGGCACGTCTTGTGGAAAGACGTCAGCGAACTCCTGCAAAATGTTAGTCACAGCAGGAGGCAAAGAGGAAGGCACGTCCTCGAATGAAAATAATGCCTCTTTGCACACAAAAGCATAGCAAACAGATTTGCTGAAATCTAGCTCATCAATATCAGATTTGGTGGCAAATAAACATGCACTTTTCAATTTAATTTCAGAAGCAACACTAGATGGTTTATTATTAGGCTTCATTTGTTGCTCAAATTCTTTTGCCACAATCTGATTTTTGCTCTTATTCGTCTCCTGTTTTGCTTTATTAGCTCTATTAATATCATCTTTCAAAATGGAATCAGGAGTCATAGGAAGCAAAGTAATATTTTTATCCTTATGAACAAGAGTATAGTGATTGTTTCTACCATGGTGTACAGAATTTTTATCAAATTGCCATGGTCTACCAAGTAATAAGGAACATGCTTGCATAGGTACCACATCACAATCAACATAATCAGCATATGTAGAGATACTAAAATGCACACGAACAGTACGTGTTACCTTAACCTTGCCGCTGTTGTTGAACCATTGGATGTAGTAAGGATGTGGATGTGGTCTTGTGGTGAGAGAAAGCTTCTCCACCATCTCCATGCTAGCCAAGTTGTTGCAGCTCCCTCCGTCTATGATGACGCGCACAAAACGTTCCTTCACAACTCCTTTGGTATGGGACAAATTGTGCCTCTGATGTTGCTCAGCTTGTGTGATCTGCACACTCAAAACACGTTGAGCAACTAAACATTCATACCTGTCAGCGTCTTCAGGAGCCATGTATTGCGTCTCATGATCAGAATCATCTCCACCATGTTCTTCACGTGTAATAAGAGCCAAAGTCTCCTCATCATAGTCACTAGCGGACTCATATCCACCATCCGCGGTAGCAATCATCACACGCGGAGATTTGCATTCCCTCGCATAATGACCTCCTCCCTTACAACGACGACAAATAATATCACTTGTGTGCCTTGTTGATGCCATGGAAGAAGAAGAACGCTGTGCAGGCCCCGCAGGTGCGCTCTTGGCAGATAATGGTGGTTGTGCCTGTTTTCTTGTATCACGGCTGGAGGTGGCACCGGATGGAGGTGCTGGTGCAGTTGAAGTAGAAGATGCACGTGGTGTCCATGATGAAGGTCGGCCTGCAGAAAAGTTAGTTCACCCCAATGCTTGTCGATCCTGCACTTCACGTTCAGCTTTACAAGCAAGATGGAATAAACGAGTGATATTAGTATACTCCTTATAGTCTAGAATGGTCTGAATCTCTCTATTTAATCCACCCAGAAAATGTGCAAGCATAGCTTCATTCTCCTCAACAATACCACATCTAATCATGCCAGTTTGTAATTCCTGATAATATTCTTCTACAGATTTTTTCCCTTGTCTTAAACGCTGCAATTTTTGAAGCAATTCACGTTGATAATATGGTGGAACCCAACGCATACGCATAGCAGTTTTCAAAGCAGCCCAAGTAGTTGGAATAGGATATAACCTACAATGTTCAGACCACCATACACATGCAAAACTAGTGAAAGCACAAACAGCAGCAGCAACTCGTCTCTCCTCAGGATATTGTAAACATGTAAATCGTTGGTCAGTTTCTAACTCCCAAGTAAGATATATATCAGGAACATATCTACCCTCAAATGGTGGAATATTCAATTTCAGTTTAGGAATATGGACATCATCTCGTACCTGAGGTGGTGGTGCAGGCCTACCATTACGAATATATACCTGAGGTCTACCTGCTGGTGGTGGTACAGGTGGCTACACGTAGTGCTAATTTTGATCAACCTCATCCTCATAATCTCCCACATAATCGTCCTCCTCCGCATCAGCAGCAGGAGCCACAGAAGTATCAACAGCAGCACCAACAGTTTGGCCAAACGCAAGAGGAACACGGCTTGCTCGGCAGAGGTCTGTTTCGCGACGTGGAGGTAGTCGTCGTTGTTGTTGTTGGAGAGGTGCGTTAGGTGCAGCGGGTGGTGGTGGTGGAAGACGCGCGAGCAATTCATTAAACTTGTTATCGAGCTTTGTTTCGAACGTCTTCTCAGGGCCAGTGATCTTCTCCATGGCCTCTTCAAAATTGTTCAGCACATCTTGCACCTGTTCAGTCATCATTTGCTGAAACTTATCATGAAGCTCCTTGTTCGATAAATTCTCCCAGTCAATCTCATCGGCTTGTGATCCTGGCATGGTTAGCAGCAATAGAAACACACAAGAATATGATCCTACAGACTACGAACAAGTGGTGGTGGTGGGTGTCACAAATCCGTCAAGCAAAACTCAAATTCTTACCAGTTCTTACCCAGCAACAGGCGGTGATCGGCAACCGTTGTAGTCAAAACTCTCAAAGCTTGGATAGAGTGATTACCAGGGAGAGTCAAACGTACGATGTAGATGTATGTGGAGCTGGAAAGGCTTATAATATGGTAGCAAAAAGGGTCAGCAATAATCAATTCAGAGATGCAAAGTTGAATAAATGCTCAACGACGGTACTGTGCTGGTCCTAGGCTAGACTGTGCTAGAGACGCGTGCCTAGAACACCAACAAAATCACGGCGCGGCACGTAAACAAGGGAGGAGCACACTCTGAATTTTTTTTCTCTTTCTTTTTGCACTTTTTTTCCTCTTTTTTTTTTGCTCCGCAACAATTTTTTTCGAAAAAGTCTACAAATGGTCTAAAAACTGCCTAGCCAGAATTTTCCAGACTTAGTTTTTTTTTTTGAAATTGGAACTATTTTTCTTCTGCGGATGGCTCGGAAGTTGGGGAGTCCTTCTCTGTCACGACTCAGAGTATCGCGTGATCTGGAAATCGAGAACAATGCAACAATTACTGGACTCGGACTAGGACTGGTGGCGGAGATGAATCTGGTGGAACTCGGACTGGTGGCGGAGATGAATCTGGTGGAACTCGGACTGGTGGCGGAGATGAATCTGGTGGAACACGGACAGGTGGCGGATATATGTTGCAGGTGAACTCGGATTGGCGTGATGGCGGCGGATATGTGGTGGCGTATATGGATTTGGATTGGCGGTGAATATGTGGTGGTGGTATATGGCAACAGCGACGATGATGATGCGATGGTGATATATGGCAGCGGCGACGTGACAACCTGTGAACAGAACTCGAAACTCTAAAAGACTAGACACTAAGACCGGCAACTGGACACGATGATGCAACCGCAAATTCAACAAAGCAAATACAGAAAAGATTATGCAAGGCTCAGATTGGTTCGGATGGGATGAACTAACCCTAATTTTTTTTTGGCTTTTTCGTGGACTATAGGTATGAAGAACAGACTCGATCTAAACTACGAAAAACTGTAAAATCTCACCGAGCAACCTGGAAATCTGATACCACTTGATAGAGGCAAAGGTGTCCCGTCTTTCGATGAGATGGTGGATTTCGCTTTGGTGGAAGTCGACTTTGACGATCCGACTACGAACGTGCGAGGACGTCGCGCCTTAGCAATCGCTAAACCAACTCCGAGAGGTTATTGACCACGCCGGAGCACGATCAACCTGACCATGAGGGTCTATTTCCTGCGAGCAAACGAAGAACAAGCAAGAAACTAAGATTGCAATCTGGATATTGCAAATATAAGATGAAAGCTTTATTGATCAGGGTGGGGTTCTGTGACGCCTTTGTCTGGTCGTTGAACACAAACGAAGTACGCGAAGTTGCAGCTATGGCAAACTTTTAATCTAAACAAAACCCAAAGTCTAAACGGTGCCCTAAGGGCTGTATATATGGAGGAAGAGAGGGGAATTTCGTGGCCCTTGGTGGAGGGGTCCGAAATCAACCCTATCTCTTGTTTCCCCAGACATACGGACTCTAGAAATAGCCTATACTTATGTATTTCGAAATTACATGGGCCTGGCCCAATAAAAAGGTGATGCAGCACCTATAATAGCCTCGGGATGAAATTTATGAAGTGGCATCTTGTATATTTCGTCCAAGGCTTCATGCACCCATTATGGTGGCTTCAAAGTCCTGAAATCATCACTTGTAACTCCGTTCTTGTTCCCCTTGCGCATGGCATCATCTCCATGCTTGTTCTTGCTCCAATGTTCATCCTTCTCCAAGCTAGGCCCTTCATTTTTAAGCAAAACAAATGTATCTAATTTAGGCAGCATCATATTCTCATGAACATTAGAATCATTACCAAGAAACGAAAGTACCTGATAATTTAATTGGCGTGCGCGAGCTCTAGTAATTGGTCCCGTATATGTAGCAGTAGGGGCTGTGGGTGTAACAATGGTATTGATGTCCTCATCATCTAGTGTTGCTTCTGAAATTAAATTGAAAAGTGCATGTTTATTTGCCACCAAATCTGATATTGATGAGCTAGATTTCAGCAAATGATGAGGACATCAATACAATTGTTACACCCACAGCCCCTACTGCTATACATACTGGACCAATTACTAGAGCTCGTGCACGCCAACTAAATTACCAGGTACTTTCGTTTCTTGGTAATGATTCTAATGTTCATGAGAATATGATGCTGCCTAAATTGGATACATTTGTTTTGCTTACAAATGAAGGGCCTAGCTTGGAGAAGGATGAACATTGGAGCAAGAACAAGCATGGAGATGATGGCATGCGCAAGGGGAACAAGAACGGAGTTACAAGTGATGATTTCAGGACTTTGAAGCCACCATAATGGGTGCATGAAGCCTTGGACGAAAGATACAAGATGCCACTTCATAAATTTCGTCCCGAGGCTATTTTAGGTGCTGCGTCACCTTATTATTGGGCCAGGCCCATGTAATTTCGAAATTCATAAGTATAGGCTATTTTTAGAGTCCGTATGTGTGGGGAAACAAGAGATAGGGTTGATTTCGGACCCCTCCACCAAGGGCCACGAAATTCCCCCCTCTTCCTCCATATATACAGCCCTTAGGGCATCGTTTAGACGGTGGGTTTTGTTTAGATTAAAAGTTCGCCATAGCTGCAACTTCGCGTACTTCGTTTGTGTTCAACGACCAGACAAAGGCGTCACAGAACCCCACCTTGATCAATAAAGCTTTCATCTTATATTCGCAATATCCAGATTGCAATCTTAGTTTCTTGCTTGTTCTTCGTTTGCTCGCAGGAAACAGACCCTCGTGGTCAGGTTGATCGTGCTCCGGCGTGGTCAATAACCTCTCGGAGTTGGTTTAGCGATTGCTAAGGCACGACGTCCTCGCACGCTCGTAGTCGGATCGTCAAAGTCGACTTCCACCAAAGCGAAATCCACCATCTCATCGAAAGACGGAACACCTTTGCCTCTATCAAGTGGTATCAGATTTCCAGGTTGCTCGGTGAGATTTTACAGTTTTTCGTAGTTTAGATTGAGTCTGTCTTCATACCTATAGTCCACGAAAAAGCCACAAAAAAAATTAGGGTTAGTTCATCATATCCGAACCAATCTGAGCCTTTGCATAATCTTTTTAGGGTTTTGCTTTGTTGAATTTGCGGTTGCATCGTCGTTTCTAGTTGCTGGTCTTAGAGTCTAGTCTTTTAGAGTTTCGAGTTCTGGTCATAAGTTGTCACGCCGCCGCCGCACCATCATCATCGCCCCTGCCATCTACCACCACCGCTCCGAATCCGTATCCATATACCACCACCAATCCGTGTCCATATACCACCACCGATCCATATCCATATACTACCACCGCTACCACCACCGCTGCCATATACCACCACCATATATCCACCACCAATCCGATTTCCTTGCTTATTAGGTTTGTTTTCGAGATCCATCTAGTTTCCGATTCGTGTTTCCTTGCCGGAGTCGGGTAGCCACGCTCCGTTTAGGCCCAAAATTTTTCGAAAACGCATTTTTCGAAAAAAATTCTGGCTATCCTATTTTTAGGTGTTTCTGAGTGTTTTGAGACATGTGCCATTATAGGAAGTTTTTTTTGACCCGTTTCCAGTTTTTGGGTCTGGGCAGTCGAAAAAAAAAATTGGTCGAAAAAATTTCGTGCCCATCCTGTCAGTTTGAGCTAGGAAGAGTTTTGAGACACTCGCCATTATAGTGATTTTTCACAAAAAAAAACAGCGCAAAAAAAAAGAGCGCAAAAAAAAGAGCGAAAAAAAATTCAGAGTGTGCTTTTCCCTTGTTTACCTGCCGCGCCGTGATTTTGTTGGTGTTCTAGGCTCGCGTCTCTAGCACAGTCTAGCCTAGGACCAGCACAGTACCGTCGTTGAGCGTTTATTCAACTTTGCATCTCTGAATTGATTATTGCTGACCCTTTTTGCTACCATACTATAAGCCTTCCCAGCTCCACATACATCTACGTCGTGTGTTCGACTCTCCCTGGTAATCGCTCTATCCAAGCTTTGAGAGTTTTCGACTACAACGGTTGTCGATCACCGCCTGCTGCTGGGTAAGAACTGGTAAGAATTTGAGATTTGCTTGACGGATTTGTGATACACCACCACCACTTCTTAGTAGTCTGTAGGATCATATTCTTGTGTGTTTCTATTGCTGCTAACCATGCCAGGATCACAAGCCGACGAGATTGACTGGGAGAACTTATCGAACAAGGAGCTTCATGATAAGTTTCAGCAAATGATGACTGAACAGTTACAAGATGTGCTGAACAATTTTGAAGAGGCCATGGAGAAGATCACTGGCCTTGAGAAGACGTTCGAAACAAAGCTCGATAACAGATTTAATGAACTGCTTGCGCGTCTTCCACCACTGGCTGCACCTGTCGCACCTCTGCAACAACAACAACTACGCCCCCTTCCGAATCAGTATGGACGAGCACAGCGTGTTCCTATTGAGCCAGGACAAACTTCTGGTGCCGCTGCTACTGCTGTTGGTGCTTCTTTGGCTCCTGCTACTGCTCCTGCTGGTACCCAGGAGGATGATGAGTATGCGGGTGATTATGAGGATGAGGTTGATCAAAATCAGATCTACGAGCAGCCACCAGCACCACCACCAGCAGGTCGACCTCAGGTATATATTCGTCATGGTAGGCCTGCACCACCACCTCAGGTACGCGATGATGTCCATATTCCTAAACTGAAATTGAATATTCCACCATTTGAGGGTAGATATGTTCCTGATATATATCTCACTTGGGAGTTAGAAACTGAACAACGATTTACATGTTTACAATATCCTGAGGAGAGACGAGTTGCTGCTGCTGTTTGTGCTTTCACTAGTTTTGCATGTGTATGGTGGTCTGAACATTGTAGATTATATCCTATTCCAACTACTTGGGCTGCTTTGAAAACTGCTATGCGTACGCGTTGGGTTCCACCATATTATCAACGTGAATTGCTTCAAAAATTGCAGCGTTTAAGACAAGGGAAAAATTCTGTAGAAGAATATTATCAGGAATTACAAACTGGCATGATTAGATGTGGTATTGTTGAGGAGAATGAAGCTATGCTTGCACGTTTTCTAGGTGGATTAAATAGAGAGATTCAGACCATTTTAGACTATAAGGAGTATACTAATATCACTCGTTTATTCCATCTTGCTTGTAAAGCTGAACGTGAAGTGCAGGATCGACAAGCATTGGGGCGAACTAACTTTTCTGCAGGCCGACCTTCATCATGGACACCACGTGCATCTTCTACTTCAACTGCACCAGCACCTCCATCCGGTGCCACCTCCAGCCGTGATACAAGAAAACAGGCACAACCACCATTATCTGCCAAGAGCGCACCTGCGGGGCCAGCACAGCGTTCTTCTTCTTCCATGGCATCAACAGGGCACACAAGTGATATTATTTGTCGTCGTTGTAAGGGAGGAGGTCATTATGCGAGGGAATGCAAATCTCCGCGTGTGATGATTGCTACCGCGGATGGTGGATATGAGTCCGCTAGTGACTATGATGAGGAGACATTGGCTCTTATTACACGTGAAGAACATGGTGGAGATGATTCTGATCATGAGACGCAATACATGGCTCCTGAAGACGCTGACAGGTATGAATGTTTAGTTGCTCAACGTGTTTTGAGTGTGCAGGTCACACAAGCTGATCAAAATCAGAGGCACAATTTGTTCCATACCAAGGGAGTTGCTGATAGAGGCAAAGGTGTCCCATCTTTCGATGAGATGATGGATATCGCTTTGGTGGCAGTCGACTTTGACGATCCGACTACGAACGTTCGAGGACGTCACGCCTTAGCAATCGCTAAACCAACTCCAAGAGGTTATTGACCACGCCGGAGCACGATCAACCTGACCACGAGGGTCTGTTTCCTGCGGGCAAACGAAGAACAAGCAAGAAACTAAGATTGCAATCTGGATATTGCGAATATAAGATGAAAGCTTTATTGATCAAGGTGGGGTTCTGTGACGCCTTTGTCTGGTCGTTGAACACAAACGAAGTACGCCAAGTTGCAGCTATGGCGAACTTTTAATCTAAACAAAACCCAAAGTCTAAACGGTGCCCTAAGGGCTGTATATATGGAGGAAGAGAGGGGGAATTTCGTGGCCCTTGGTGGAGGGGTCCGAAATCAACCCTATCTCTTGTTTCCCCACACATACGGACTCTAAAAATAGCCTATACTTATGTATTTCGAAATTACATGGGCCTGGCCCAATAAAAAGGTGTCGCAGCACCTATAATAGCCTCGGGACGAAATTTATGAAGTGGCATCTTGTATATTTCGTCCAAGGCTTCATGCACCCATTATGGTGGCTTCAAAGTCCTGAAATCATCACCTGTAACTCCGTTCTTGTTCCCCTTGCGCATGGCATCATCTCCATGCTTGTTCTTGCTCCAATGTTCATCCTTCTCCAAGCTAGGCCCTTCATTTGTAAGCAAAACAAATGTATCCAATTTAGGCAGCATCATATTCTCATGAACATTAGAATCATTACCAAGAAACGAAAGTACCTGATAATTTAATTGGCGTGCGCGAGCTCTAGTAATTGGTCCCGTATATGTAGCAGTAGGGGCTGTGGGTGTAACAATGGTATTAATGTCCTCATCACTTTTGAGCTTGAATGTGATGCTAGTGGAATTGGATTAGGAGGTGTGTTATTACAAGATGGCAAACCTGTTGCATACTTCTCTGAAAAATTGAGTGGGCCTAGTCTGAATTATTCTACTTATGATAAAGAATTATATGCTCTTGTTCGGACTTTAGAAACATGGCAACATTATTTATGGCCCAAAGAATTTGTTATACATTCTGATCATGAATCTTTGAAACATATTAAAAGTCAAGCTAAACTGAATCGTAGACATGCTAAATGGGTTGAATTCATTGAGACTTTCCCTTATGTCATTAAACACAAGAAGGGAAAAGAAAATGTTATTGCTGATGCATTGTCTCGTCGCTATACTATGCTTTCACAACTTGACTTCAAAATATTTGGTTTGGAGACCATCAAAGATCAATATGTGCATGATGCTGATTTTAAAGATGTAATACAGAATTGTAAAGAAGGAAGAATGTGGAACAAGTTTGTTGTTAACGATGGATTTGTGTTTCGTGCTAACAAGCTATGCATTCCAGCTAGCTCCGTTCGTCTTTTGTTGTTGCAGGAGGCGCATGGAGGAGGATTAATGGGACACTTTGGCGTGAAGAAGACGGATGACGTACTTGCTAAACATTTCTTTTGGCCAAAGATGAGACGGGATGTTGAGCGTTTTATTGCTCGCTGCACTACATGTCAAAAAGCTAAGTCACGACTCAATCCTCATGGTTTATATATGCCTTTGCCTGTACCTAGTGTTCCTTGGGAGGATATATCTATGGACTTTGTTTTAGGTTTACCTCGAACAAAGAAGGGGAGGGATAGCATATTTGTTGTCGTGGATAGATTCTTGAAAATGGCACACTTTATACCATGTCATAAAAGCGATGATGCTATTAATGTTGCTGATTTGTTCTTTCGTGAAATTATTCGCTTGCATGGTGTGCCAAATACTATTGTTTCAGATCATGATACTAAATTTCTTAGCCACTTTTGGAGATGTTTGTGGGCTAATTTGGGGACTAAACTGCTTTTTAGTACTACTTGTCACCCCCAAACTGATGGACAAACTGAAGTAGTCAATAGAACGTTGTCTACTATGCTTAGGGCTGTTTTGAAGAATAATAAGAAAATGTGGGAGGAATGCTTGCCTCATATTGAATTTGCTTATAATCGTTCATTGCATTCTACTACTAAGATGTGCCCTTTTGAAGTTGTGTATGGTTTCCTACCTCGTGCACCTATTGATTTGTTGCCTCTTCCATCTTCGGAGAAGGTTAATTTTGATGCTAAACAACGTGCTGAATTGATTTTAAAAATGCATGAGTTAACTAAGGAAAACATTGAGCGGATGAATGCTACATATAAACTGGCTGGAGATAAGGGTAGAAAACATGTTGTGTTTGCACCTGGAGATCTTGTTTGGTTACATTGGCGTAAGGATAGATTTCCTGATTTGCGCAAATCAAAGTTAATGCCACGTGCTGATGGTCCCTTTAACGTGTTAGAGAAAATAAATGATAATGCATATAAACTTGAGCTGCCTGCAGATTTTGGGGTTAGTCCCACTTTTAACATTGCAGATTTGAAGCCTTATTTGGGTGAGGAAGATGAACTTCCGTCGAGGACGACTTCATTTCAAGAAGGGGAGGATGATGAGGACATCAATACAATTGTTACACCCACAGCCCCTGCTGCTATACATACTGGACCAATTACTAGAGCTCGTGCACGCCAACTAAATTACCAGGTACTTTCGTTTCTTGGTAATGATTCTAATGTTCATGCGAATATGATGCTGCCTAAATTGGATACATTTGTTTTGCTTACAAATGAAGGGCCTAGCTTGGAGAAGGATGAACATTGGAGCCAGAACACGCATGGAGTTGATGGCATGCGCAAGGGGATCAAGAACGGAGTTACAAGTGATGATTTCAGGAGTTTGAAGCCGCCATAAGGAGTGCATGAAGCCTTGGACGAAATATACAAGATGCCTGGTAGAGGCGAGGGTCCCGATCTTTCGATGAGATGATAACTATCGATTTGGTGGAGACGACTTTGACGATCCGACTACAAACGTGCACGACGTTGCGCCTTAGCAATCGCTAAACCAATCTCCTGAGGTTACTGACGATGCCGGAAGCACGGTCAGCCTGACCACGAAGGTCTATTCCTGCAAGCAATCGAAGAACGAGCAAGAATATGATAAAGCAATCTGAATATTGCAAATATATATGAGGTATTGATAATGGTGGGGATCCGGAAGCGGTCTTGGTCTGGTCGTTGGACACAAACGAAGTACACGAAGTTGCAATGGCTAACTTTTAACTAAACAAATCCCAAGGGAAAAGCTACTAGATGGATCTACTTATATAGGAGCAAGGGGTGGCGGCCAAGGAGGTGGGAGGACGTCCCAAGGAAGCCTAAAACTAAATCTAGGTCGTACAAGGCCAATGGGCCCAAGTGGAGGTGATGTAACACCTTTGGACTTGTAGTTTGACTCGGATTCTGCTGCAGCATCAGATTGTTTCGTCCACAACTCAACGCTCCGGACGAATTTGAAGGTGATTCCAATTGGGTTGGAAAGTGCACGAAATCTAGTTTCCAACAAAAAAAAGAATCACCCAATTCGGAGTCCGTATGAAAAACTTGTGTGCGTTTTGAGTCAGGTATGTCTGTGCAGTCCGAATCTGAATCCAGAACGTGAGAGACTTGGACTCTATCTTCTCTTGGGCCAAAAGTGACGTGAGAGAACTTTTTGGACAGCAAATAAACATCTCTTTCTTCCTTATCTTCATATGTGGATTGTACAAATGTCCCATACACCTGCAATTAGACAAAACACAAAAGTGTGTGAAGTATTTTTGTTCTGGATAACATAAATAGATTATTGAATAGTTTGCACTAGAAATCACCTGACAAATATGCATATATGCAATATTTTTGGTCATATCCAAGGTAGTCATGTCCTCATCACACGTGGCATTAACTTTGATTTGCACAAATCAGGAAATCTATCCTTACGCAAATGTAACCAAACAAGATCTCCAGGTGCAAACACAACATGTTTTCTACCCTTATCTCCAGCAAGTTTATATTTAGCATTCATGCGCTCAATGTTTTCCTTAGTTAACTCATGCATTTTTAAAATCAATTCAGCACGTTGTTTAGCATCAAAATTAACCTTCTCCGAAGATGGAAGAGGCAACAAATCAATAGGTGCACGAGGTAGGAAACCATACACAACTTCAAAAGGGCACATCTTAGTAGTAGAATGCAATGAACGATTATAAGCAAATTCAATATGAGGCAAGCATTCCTCCCACATTTTCTTATTATTCTTCAAAACAGCCCTAAGCATAGTAGACAACGTTCTATTGACTACTTCAGTTTGTCCATCAGTTTGGGGGTGACAAGTAGGACTAACCCCAAAATCTGCAGGCAGCTCAAGTTTATATGCATTATCATTTATTTTCTCTAACACCTTAAAGGGACCATCAGCACGTGGCATTAGCTTTGATTTGCGCAAATCAGGAAATCTATCCTTACGCAAATGTAACCAAACAAGATCTCCAGGTGCAAACACAACATGTTTTCTACCCTTATCTCCAGCAAGTTTATATTTAGCATTCATACGCTCAATGTTTTCCTTAGTTAACTCATGCATTTTTAAAATCAATAGCTTCAATCTTGGCTTTATCAACTTCAATTCCCTGTGGAGTAACAACATAGCCAAGAAAAGATACTCGGTCGGTGCAAAAGGTGCACTTCCCAAGGTTACCAAACAAACGTGCATCACGTAGAGCAATAAAAACAGCACGTAAATGTTCCAAATGTTCTTCCAAAGATCTGCTATAAATCAATATGTCATCAAAGTAAACTACCACAAATCGTCCAATGAAAGCACGTAAAACTTCGTTCATTAATCTCATGAAAGTACTAGGTGCATTAGTTAACCCAAAAGGCATGACTAACCACTCATATAATCCAAACTTAGTTTTAAATGCTGTTTTCCATTCATCTCCCAATTTCATACGAATTTGATAGTAGCCACTACGCAAATCAACTTTGGAGAATATTGTAGAGCCACTCAATTCATCAAGCATATCATCTAGCCTAGGAATAGGATGACAATAATGAATAGTAATATTATTAATGCCTCTACAATCAACACACATACGTGATGTACCATCCTTTTTCGGCACTAGAATAATAGGAACAACACAAGGACTAAGGGATTCGCGTATATAACCTTTGTCGAGAAGTTGTTGTACTTGACGCATAATCTCTTTCGTCTCCTCTAGATTGGTACGGTATGGTGCATGGTTTGGCAGTGAAGCACCGGGAATTAAGTCAATCTAATGCTCAATCCCTCGAATAGGCGGTAATCCCGGTGGCACGTCTTGTGGAAAAATGTCAGCGAACTCCTGCAAAATGTTAGTGACAGCAGGAGGCAAAGAGGAAGGCACGTCCTGGAATGAAAATAATGCCTCTTTGCACACAAAAGCATAGCAAACAGATTTGCTGAAATCTAGCTCATCAATATCAGATTTGGTGGCAAATAAACATGCACTTTTCAATTTAATTTCAGAAGCAACACTAGATGGTTTATTATTAGGCTTCATTTGCTGCTCAAATTCTTTTGCCACAATCTGATTTTCACTCTTATTCTTCTCCTGTTTTGCTTTATTAGCTCTATTAATATCATCTTTCAAAATGGAATCAGGAGTCATAGGAAGCAAGGTAATATTTTTATCCTTATGAACAAGAGTATAGTGATTGTTTCTACCATGGTGTACAGAATTTTTATCAAATTGCCATGGTCTACCAAGTAATAAGGAACATGCTTGCATAGGTACCACATCACAATCAACATAATCAGCATATGTAGAGATACTAAAATGCACACGAACAGTACGTGTTACCTTAACCTTGCCGCTATTGTTGAACCATTGGATGTAGTAAGGATGTGGATGTGGTCTTGTGGTGAGAGAAAGCTTCTCCACCATCTCCATGCTAGCCAAGTTGTTGCAACTACCTCCGTCTATGATGACGCGCACAGAACGTACCTTCACAACTCCCTTGGTATGGAACAAATTGTGCCTCTGATTTTGCTCAGCTTGTGTGACCTGCACACTCAAAACACGTTGAGCAACTAAACATTCATACCTGTCAGCGTCTTCAGGAGCCATGTATTGCGTCTCATGATCAGAATCATCTCCACCATGTTCTTCACGTGTAATAAGAGCCAAAGTCTCCTCATCATAGTCACTAGCGGACTCATATCCACCATCCGCGGTAGCAATCATCACACGCGGAGATTTGCATTCTCTCGCATAATGACCTCCTCCCTTACAACGACGACAAATAATATCACTTGTGTGCCCTGTTGATGCCATGGAAGAAGAAGAACGCTGTGCAGGCCCCGCAGGTGCGCTCTTGGCAGATAATGGTGGTTGTGCCTGTTTTCTTGTATCACGGCTGGAGGTGGCACCGGATGGAGGTGCTGGTGCAGTTGAAGTAGAAGATGCACGTGGTGTGATAGAGGCAAAGGTGTCCCGTCTTTCGATGAGATGGTGGATTTCGCTTTGGTGGAAGTCGACTTTGACGATCCGACTACGAACGTGCGAGGACGTCGCGCCTTAGCAATCGCTAAACCAACTCCGAGAGGTTATTGACCACGCCGGAGCACGATCAACCTGACCACGAGGGTCTGTTTCCTGCGAGCAAACGAAGAACAAGCAAGAAACTAAGATTGCAATCTGGATATTGCGAATATAAGATGAAAGCTTTATTGATCAAGGTGGGGTTCTGTGACGCCTTTGTCTGGTCGTTGAACACAAACGAAGTACGCGAAGTTGCAGCTATGGCGAACTTTTAATCTAAACAAAACCCAAGGAAAAAGCTACTAGATGGATCTACTTATATAGGAGCAAGGGGTGGCGGCCAAGGAGGTGGGAGGACGTCCCAAGGCAGCCTAAAACTAACCCTAGGTCGTACAAGGCTCATGGGCCCAAGTGGAGGTGATGTAACACCTTTGGACTTGTAGTTTGACTCGGATTCTGCTGCAGCATCAGATTGTTTCGTCCACAACTCAACGCTCCGGACGAATTTGAAGGTGATTCCAATTGGGTTGGAAAGTGCACGAAATCTAGTTTCCAATGCAAAAAGAATCACCCAATTCGGAGTCCGTATGAAAAACTTGTGTGCGTTTTCAGTCAGGTATGTCTGTGCAGTCCGAATCTGAATCCAGAACGTGAGAGACTTGGACTCTATCTTCTCTTGGGCCAAAAGTGACGTGAAAGAACTTTTTGGACAGCAAATAAACATCTCTTTCTTCCTTATCTGCATATGTGGATTGTACAAATGTCCCATACACCTGCAATTAGACAAAACACAAAAGTGTGTGAAGTATTTTTGTTCTGGATAACATAAATAGATTATTGAATAGTTTGCACTAGAAATCACCTGACAAATATGCATATATGCAATATTTTTGGTCATATCCAAGGTAGTCATGTCCTCATCATCCTCCCCTTCTTGAAAATAAAGCCGTCCTCGGCGTTGCTTAATCTGAAATGTGGCTAACAAAAGAGACAAGGTGTACATGTTGTATATGTATATGTCATCCATTTTTACTTCCCTTGATTTTTGCATATATGACACATGAATAGATGAGTAACTTGCATAGTTCATAAAATCTAAAGCCAAAAAATTAGCACAAGAAGTAGAAGGCATGAAAATATTGCAACTCAGTTTGCACATATAAGTGAAGCTCTTATTCATTTCAAAAGATTGACAATGTTCATCATTAAACCATCCCAACATTGGTGAATAAACCTTACTTGCATCAAATTTACATGCTACAACATGCTTAAATAAGCAAACATGGAATAAGTCATGCTTAAATAAAGCTTTCATCTTATATTCGCAATATCCAGATTGCAATCTTAGTTTCTTGCTTGTTCTTCGTTTGCTCGCAGGAAATAGACCCTCGTGGTCAGGTTGATCGTGCTCCGGCGTGGTCAATAACCTCTCGGAGTTGGTTTAGCGATTGCTAAGGCGCGACGTCCTCGCACGTTCGTAGTCGGATCGTCAAAGTCGACTTCCACCAAAGCGATATCCATCATCTCATCGAAAGACGGGACACCTTTGCCTCTATCAACTCTTGCCTTTCGGGTGAAACCGACTTTGTGGAGGCTTATACTCCAAGTTTCGACCCCAAGGTCAACATATAAATAGAGGGGTAGGGCTAGCACCCAAGACACATCAAGAAACACCAAGCCGTGTGCCCGCTACCCCGTCCCCTCTAGTTTATCCTCCGTAATAGTTTTCGTAGAGCTTAGGCGAAGCCCTGCGGAGATTGTTCTTCACCAACATCGTCACCACGGCATCGTGCTACCGGAACTCATCTACTACTTCGCCCCTCTTGCTAGATCAAGAAGGCGAGGACGTCATCGAGCTGAATGTGTGTTGAACGCGGAGGTGCCGTACGTTTGGTACTTGATCGGGACGGATCGTGAAGGTGTACGACTACATCAACCTCGTTGATAAACGCTTCCGCTTTCGGTCTACGAGGGTACGTAGACATACTCTCCCCTCTTGTTGGTATGCATCACCATGATCTTGCGTGTGCGTAGGATTTTTTTTAAATTACTACGTTCCCCAACAGTGGGGGCACGGCCCCCCTTTCCTTCTTCCTCTCCCTCTCTTTCCTTCTCTCCTACTTCGAATAGGAAAGAGGAGAGGAATCCTACTTGGACTAGGGAGTCCTAGTAGGATTCCCCACACCTGGCGCGCCTCCTTAGGGCCAGCCACCTCTTCCCTCCCCTCCTTTATATACGTGGCCAGGGGGCACCCCATAGAGACACAAGTTGATCATTGATCCCTTAGCCGTGTGCAGTGCCCCCCGCCACCATAATCCACCTCGGTCATATCGTCGTAGTGCTTAGGCGAAGCCCTGTGCCGGTAGTTTCATCATCACCGTCATCACGCCGTCTTGCTGACGAAGCTCTCCCTCGGCACTCAGCTGGATCGAGAGTTCGTGGGACGTCACCGAGCTGAACGTGTGCAGATCGCGAAGGTGCCGTACTTTCGTTACTAGGATCGGTCGGATCATGAAGTCGTACGACTACATCAACCGTGTTGTCATAATGCTTCCTCTTACAGTCTACGAGGGTACGTGGACAACACTCTTCCCCTCTCGTTGCTATGCATGACCATGATAGATCTTGCATGTGCGTAGGATTTTTTTTGAAATTACTGCGTTCCCCAACAGTGCAAGCCTCAATTCAGGGGTTTTATGGAAGACTCAAATTAGAAAATACTTTTAGGCTATTTTGTTTTAAGAAAATACTATTCTGTCCTATACACATGGCATGATCATTGGGCAAAAGTTTGGATCAAGGAGATGAAGTATAGAAGGTCGGGTTATGTTGACCATTATGAGCACTTGAAATCACAGACAAAAATCCAACTCAAGTAAAAAGCCAAATAATGCAAAAGTTTTTGTCAAACCATATTTTGTCATGATTTACTAGCTTAAGTGTTGTGGCATGGAAATCAGGGTGTGACAAACGTACCCCCCATACAAGAATCGTCCTTGAGATTCCCAAACTAGGTGCGGAAAGGAATACGGAAACTTAGATCTGGGGTAGTGATGAGGACATCAATACAACTGTTACACCCACAGCCCCTGCTGCTATACATACTGGACCAATTACTAGAGCTCGTGCACGCCAACTAAATTACCAGGTACTTTCGTTTCTTGGTAATGATTCTAATGTTCATGAGAATATGATGCTGCCTAAATTGGATACATTTGTTTTGCTTACAAATGAAGGGCCTAGCTTGGAGAAGGATGAACATTGGAGCAAGAACAAGCATGGAGATGATGGCATGCGCAAGGGGAACAAGAACGGAGTTACAAGTGATGATTTCAGGACTTTGAAGCCACCAAATGGGTGCATGAAGCCTTGGACGAAATATACAAGATGCCACTTCATAAATTTTGTCCCGAGGCTATTTTAGGTGCTGCGTCACCTTATTATTGGGCCAGGCCCATGTAATTTCGAAATACATAAGTATAGGCTATTTTTAGAGTCCGTATGTGTGGGGAAACAAGAGATAGGGTTGATTTCGGACCCCTCCACCAAGGGCCACGAAATTCCCCCCTCTTCCTCCATATATACAGCCCTTAGGGCATCGTTTAGACTTTGGGTTTTGTTTAGATTAAAAGTTCGCCATAGCTGCAACTTCGCGTACTTCGTTTGTGTTCAACGACCAGACAAAGGCGTCACAGAACCCCACCTTGATCAATAAAGCTTTCATCTTATATTCGCAATATCCAGATTGCAATCTTAGTTTCTTGCTTGTTCTTCGTTTGCTCGCAGGAAACAGACCCTCGTGGTCAGGTTGATCGTGCTCCGGCGTGGTCAATAACCTCTCGGAGTTGGTTTAGCGATTGCTAAGGCGCGACGTCCTCGCACGTTCGTAGTCGGATCGTCAAAGTCGACTGCCCCCAAAGCGATATCCATCATCTCATCGAAAGACGGGACACCTTTGCCTCTATCAAGTGGTATCAGATTTCCAGGTTGCTCGGTGAGATTTTACAGTTTTTCGTAGTTTAGATCGAGTCTGTTCTTCATACCTATAGTCCACGAAAAAGCCACAAAAAAAATTAGGGTTAGTTCATCATATCCGAACCAATCTGAGCCTTTGCATAATCTTTTTAGGGTTTTGCTTTGTTGAATTTGCGGTTGCATCGTCGTTTCTAGTTGCTGGTCTTAGAGTCTAGTCTTTTAGAGTTTCGAGTTCTGGTCATAAGTTGTCACGCCGCCGCCGCACCATCATCATCGCCCCTGCCATCTACCACCACCGCTCCGAATCTGTATCCATATACTACCACCAATCCGTGTCCATATACCACCACCGATCCATATCCATATACTACCACCGCTACCACCACCGCTGCCATATACCACCACCATATATCCACCACCAATCCGATTTCCTTGCTTATTAGGTTTGTTTTCGAGATCCATCTAGTTTCCGATTCGTGTTTCCTTGCCGGAGTAGGTTTCGGAAAAAAAAAAGAGTCGGGTAGCCACGCTCCGTTTAGGCCCAAAATTTTTCGAAAACGCATTTTTCGAAAAAATTTCTGGCTATCCTATTTTTAGGTGTTTCTGAGTGTTTTGAGACAGGTGCCATTATAGGAAGTTTTTTTTGACCCGTTTCCAGTTTTTGGGTCCGGGCAGTCAAAAAAAAAATTGGTCGTAAAAATTTCGTGCCCATCCTGTCAGTTTGAGCTAAGAAGAGTTTTGAGACACTCGCCATTATAGTGATTTTTCGCAAAAAAAAGCAGCGCAAAAAAAAGAGCGAAAAAAAAATTCCAGAGTGTGCTTTTCCCTTGTTTACGTGCCGCGCCGTGATTTTGTTAGTGTTCTAGGCTCGCGTCTCTAGCACAGTCTAGCCTAGGACCAGCACAGTACCGTCGTTGAGCGTTTATTCAACTTTGCATCTCTGAATTGATTATTGCTGACCCTTTTTGCTACCATATTATAAGCCTTCCCAGCTCCACATACATCTACGTCGTGCGTTTGACTCTCCCTGGTAATCGCTCTATCCAAGCTTTGAGAGTTTTTGACTACAACGGTTGCCGATCACCGCCTGCTGCTGGGTAAGAACTGGTAAGAATTTGAGATTTGCTTGACGGATTTGTGACACCCACCACCACCACTTGTTCGTAGTCTGTAGGATCATATTCTTGTGTGTTTCTATTGCTGCTAACCATGCCAGGATCACAAGCCGACGAGATTGACTGGGAGAATTTATCGAACAAGGAGCTTCATGATAAGTTTCAGCAAATGATGACTGAGCAGGTGCAAGATGTGCTGAACAATTTTGAAGAGGCCATGGAGAAGATCACTGGCCTTGAGAAGACGTTCGAAACAAAGCTCGATAACAAGTTTAATGAATAGCTCGCGCGTCTTCCACCACCACCACCCGCTGCACCTAACGCACCTCTCCAACAACAACAACAACGACTACCTCCACGTCGCGAAGCAGACCTCCGCCGAGCAAGCCGTGTTCCTCTTGCGTTTGGACAAACTGTTGGTGCTGCTGTTGATACTTCTGTGGCTCCTGCTGCTAATGCGGAGGAGGATGATTATGTGGGAGATTATGAGGATGAGGTTGATCAAAATCAACACTACATGCAGCCACCTGTACCACCACCAGCAGGTCGACCTCAGGTATATATTCATAATGGTAGGCCTGCACCACCACCTCAGGTACGAGATGATGTCCATATTCCTAAACTGAAATTGAATATTCCACCATTTGAGGGTAGATATGTTCCTGATATATATCTTACTTGGGAGTTAGAAACTGAACAACGATTTGCATGTTTACAATATCCTGAGGAGAGACGAGTTGCTGCTGCTGTTTGTGCTTTCACTAGTTTTGCATGTCTATGGTGGTCTGAACATTGTAGATTATATCCTATTCCAACTACTTGGGCTGCTTTGAAAACTGCTATGCGTACGCGTTGGGTTCCACCATATTATCAACGTGAATTGCTTCAAAAATTGCAGCGTTTAAGACAAGGGAAAAATTCTGTAGAAGAATATTATCAGGAATTACAAACTGGCATGATTAGATGTGGTATTGTTGAGGAGAATGAAGCTATGCTTGCACGTTTTCTGGGTGGATTAAATAGAGAGATTCAGACCATTCTAGACTATAAGGAGTATACTAATATCACTCGTTTATTCCATCTTGCTTGTAAAGCTGAACGTGAAGTGCAGGATCGACAAGCATTGGGGCGAACTAACTTTTCTGCAGGCCGACCTTCATCATGGACACCACGTGCATCTTCTACTTCAACTGCACCAGCACCTCCATCCGGTGCCACCTCCAACCGTGATACAAGAAAACAGGCACAACCACCATTATCTTCCAAGAGCGCACCTGCGGGTCCTGCACAGCGTTCTTCTTCTTCCATGGCATCAACAGGGCACACAAGTGATATTATTTGTCGTCGTTGTAAGGGAGGAGGTCATTATGCGAGAGAATGCAAATCTCCGCGTGTGATGATTGCTACCGCGGATGGTGGATATGAGTCCGCTAGTGACTATGATGAGGAGACTTTGGCTCTTATTACACGTGAAGAACATGGTGGAGATGATTCTGATCATGAGACGCAATACATGGCTCCTGAAGACGCTGACAGGTATGAATGTTTAGTTGCTCAACGTGTTTTGAGTGTGCAGGTCACACAAGCTGAGCAAAATCAGAGGCACAATTTGTTCCATACCAAGGGAGTTGTGAAGGTACGTTCTGTGCGCGTCATCATAGACGGAGGTAGTTGCAACAACTTGGCTAGCATGGAGATGGTGGAGAAGCTTTCTCTCACCACAAGACCACATCCACATCCTTACTACATCCAATGGTTCAACAATAGCGGCAAGGTTAAGGTAACACGTACTGTTCGTGTGCATTTTAGTATCTCTACATATGCTGATTATGTTGATTGTGATGTGGTACCTATGCAAGCATGTTCCTTATTACTTGGTAGACCATGGCAATTTGATAAAAATTCTGTACACCATGGTAGAAACAATCACTATACTCTTGTTCATAAGGATAAAAATATTACCTTGCTTCCTATGACTCCTGATTCCATTTTGAAAGATGATATTAATAGAGCTAATAAAGCAAAACAGGAGAAGAATAAGAGTGAAAATCAGATTGTGGCAAAAGAATTTGAGCAGCAAATGAAGCCTAATAATAAACCATCTAGTGTTGCTTCTGAAATTAAATTGAAAAGTGCATGTTTATTTGCCACCAAATCTGATATTGATGAGCTAGATTTCAGCAAATCTGTTTGCTATGCTTTTGTGTGCAAAGAGGCATTATTTTCATTCCAGGACGTGCCTTCCTCTTTGCCTCCTGCTGTCACTAACATTTTGCAGGAGTTCGCTGACATTTTTCCACAAGACGTGCCACCGGGATTACCGCCTATTCGAGGGATTGAGCATTAGATTGACTTAATTCCCGGTGCTTCACTGCCAAACCATGCACCATACCGTACCAATCTAGAGGAGACGAAAGAGATTATGCGTCAAGTACAACAACTTCTCGACAAAGGTTATATACGCGAATCCCTTAGTCCTTGTGTTGTTCCTATTATTCTAGTGCCGAAAAAGGATGGTACATCACGTATGTGTGTTGATTGTAGAGGCATTAATAATATTACTATTCATTATTGTCATCCTATTCCTAGGCTAGATGATATGCTTGATGAATTGAGTGGCTCTACAATATTCTCCAAAGTTGATTTGCGTAGTGGCTACTATCAAATTCGTATGAAATTGGGAGATGAATGGAAAACAGCATTTAAAACTAAGTTTGGATTATATGAGTGGTTAGTCATGCCTTTTGGGTTAACTAATGCACCTAGTACTTTCATGAGATTAATGAACGAAGTTTTACGTGCTTTCATTGGACGATTTGTGGTAGTTTACTTTGATGACATATTGATTTATAGCAGATCTTTGGAAGAACATTTGGAACATTTACGTGCTGTTTTTATTGCTCTACGTGATGCACGTTTGTTTGGTAACCTTGGGAAGTGCACCTTTTGCACCGACCGAGTATCTTTTCTTGGCTATGTTGTTACTCCACAGGGAATTGAAGTTGATAAAGCCAAGATTGAAGCTATTGAGAGTTGGCTGCAACCCAAAACGGTCACACAAGTGAGGAGTTTTCTTGGCCTCGCTGGATTCTATAGGCGTTTTGTGAGAGATTTCAGCACCATTGCTGCACCTCTCAATGAGCTTACAAAGAAAGATGTGCCTTTTCTTTGGGGTACCGCACAGGAAGAAGCCTTCACGGTATTGAAAGATAAGTTGACACATGCTCCTTTACTCCAACTTCCTGATTTTAATAAGACTTTTGAGCTTGAATGTGATGCTAGTGGAATTGGATTAGGAGGTGTGTTATTACAAGATGGCAAACCTGTTGCATACTTTTCTGAAAAATTGAGTGGGCCTAGTCTGAATTATTCTACTTATGATAAAGAATTATATGCTCTTGTTCGGACTTTAGAAACATGGCAACATTATTTATGGCCCAAAGAATTTGTTATACATTCTGATCATGAATCATTGAAACATATTAAAAGTCAAGCTAAACTGAATCGTAGCCATGCTAAATGGGTTGAATTCATTGAGACTTTCCCTTATGTCATTAAACACAAGAAGGGAAAAGAAAATGTTATTGCTGATGCTTTGTCTCGTCGCTATACTATGCTTTCACAACTTGACTTCAAAATATTTGGTTTGGAGACCATCAAAGATCAATATGTGCATGATGCTGATTTTAAAGATGTAATGCATAATTGTAAAGAAGGAAGAATGTGGAACAAGTTTGTTGTTAACGATGGATTTGTGTTTCGTGCTAACAAGCTATGCATTCCAGCTAGCTCCGTTCGTCTTTTGTTGTTGCAGGAGGCGCATGGAGGAGGATTAATGGGACACTTTGGCGTGAAGAAGACGGAGGACGTACTTGCTACACATTTCTTTTGGCCAAAGATGAGACGGGATGTTGAGCGTTTTATTGCTCGCTGCACTACATGTCAAAAAGCTAAGTCACGCCTCAATCCTCATGGTTTAAATATGCCTTTGCCTGTACCTAGTGTTCCTTGGGAGGATATATCTATGGACTTTGTTTTAGGTTTACCTCGAACAAAGAAGGGGAGGGATAGCATATTTGTTGTCGTGGATAGATTCTCGAAAATGGCACACTTTATACCATGTCATAAAAGCGATGATGCTGTTAATGTTGCTGATTTGTTCTTTCGTGAAATTATTCGCTTGCATGGTGTGCCAAATACTATTGTTTCAGATCGTGATACTAAATTTCTTAGCCACTTTTGGAGATGTTTATGGGCTAAGTTGGGGACTAAACTGCTTTTTAGTACTACTTGTCACCCCCAAACTGATGGACAAACTGAAGTAGTCAATAGAACGTTGTCTACTATGCTTAGGGCTGTTTTGAAGAATAATAAGAAAATGTGGGAGGAATGCTTGCCTCATATTGAATTTGCTTATAATCGTTCATTGCATTCTACTACTAAGATGTGCCCTTTTGAAGTTGTGTATGGTTTCCTACCTCGTGCACCTATTGATTTGTTGCCTCTTCCATCTTCGGAGAAGGTTAATTTTGATGCTAAACAACATGCGGAATTGATTTTAAAAATGCATGAGTTAACTAAGGAAAACATTGAGCGCATGAATGCTAAATATAAACTTGCTGGAGATAAGGGTAGAAAACATGTTGTGTTTGCACCTGGAGATCTTGTTTGGTTACATTTGCGTAAGGATAGATTTCCTGATTTGCGCAAATCAAAGTTAATGCCACGTGCTGATGGTCCCTTTAAGGTGTTAGAGAAAATAAATGATAATGCATATAAACTTGAGCTGCCTGCAGATTTTGGGGTTAGTCCCACTTTTAACATTGCAGATTTGAAGCCTTATTTGGGTGAGGAAGATGAACTTCCGTCGAGGACGACTTCATTTCAAGAAGGGGAGGATGATGAGGACATCAATACAATTGTTACACCCACAGCCCCTGCTGCCATACATACTGGACCAATTACTAGAGCTCGTGCACGCCAACTAAATTACCAGGTACTTTCGTTTCTTGGTAATGATTCTAATGTTCATGAGAATATGATGCTGCCTAAATTGGATACATTTTTTTTTCTTACAAATGAAGGGCCTAGCTTGGAGAAGGATGAACATTGGAGCAAGAACAAGCATGGAGATGATGGCATGCGCAAGGAAAACAAGAACGGAGTTACAAGTGATGATTTCAGGACTTTGAAGCCACCATAATGGGTGCATGAAGCCTTGGACGAAATATACAAGATGCCACTTCATAAATTTCGTCCCGAGGCTATTTTAGGTGCTGCGTCACCTTATTATTGGGCCAGGCCCATGTAATTTCGAAATACATAAGTATAGGCTATTTTTAGAGTCCGTATGTGTGGGGAAACAAGAGATAGGGTTGATTTCGGACCCCTCCACCAAGGGCCACGAAATTCCCCCCTCTTCCTCCATATATACAGCCCTTAGGGCATCGTTTAGACTTTGGGTTTTGTTTAGATTAAAAGTTCGCCATAGCTGCAACTTCGCGTACTTCGTTTGTGTTCAACGACCAGACAACGGCGTCACAGAACCCCACCTTGATCAATAAAGCTTTCATCTTATATTCGCAATATCCAGATTGCAATCTTAGTTTCTTGCTTGTTCTTCGTTTGCTCGCAGGAAACAGACCCTCGTGGTCAGGTTGATCGTGCTCCGGCGTGGTCAATAACCTCTCGGAGTTGGTTTAGCGATTGCTAAGGCGCGACGTCCTCGCACGTTCGTAGTCGGATCGTCAAAGTCGACTTCCACCAAAGCGATATCCATCATCTCATCGAAAGACGGGACACCTCCGCATCAATACAATTGTTACACCCACAGCCCCTGCTGCTATACATACTGGACCAATTACTAGAGCTCGTGCACGCCAACTAAATTACCAGGTACTTTCGTTTCTTGGTAATGATTCTAATGTTCATGAGAATATGATGCTGCCTAAATTGGATACATTTGTTTTGCTTAGAAATGAAGGGCCTAGCTTGGAGAAGGATGAACATTGGAGCAAGAACAAGCATGGAGATGATGGCATGCGCAAGGGGAACAAGAACGGAGTTACAAGTGATGATTTCAGGACTTTGAAGCCACCATAATGGGTGCATGAAGCCTTGGACGAAATATACAAGATGCCACTTCATAAATTTCGTCCCAGGGCTATTTTAGGTGCTGCATCACCTTATTATTGGGCCAGGCCCATGTAATTTCGAAATACATAAGTATAGGCTATTTTTAGAGTCCGTATGTGTGGGGAAACAAGAGATAGGGTTGATTTCGGACCCCTCCACCAAGGGCCACGAAATTCCCCCCTCTTCCTCCATATATACAGCCCTTAGGGCATCGTTTAGACTTTGGGTTTTGTTTAGATTAAAAGTTCGCCATAGCTGCAACTTCGCGTACTTCGTTTGTGTTCAACGACCAGACAAAGGCGTCACAGAACCCCACCTTGATCAATAAAGCTTTCATCTTATATTCGCAATATCCAGATTGCAATCTTAGTTTCTTGCTTGTTCTTCGTTTGCTCGCAGGAAACAGACCCTCGTGGTCAGGTTGATCGTGCTCCGGCGTGGTCAATAACCTCTCGGAGTTGGTTTAGCGATTGCTAAGGCGCGACGTCCACGCACGTTCGTAGTCGGATCGTCAAAGTCGACTGCCCCCAAAGCGATATCCATCATCTCATCGAAAGACGGGACACATTTGCCTCTATCAGGTAGTCTTCACGTCCTCATACTGCTTCTGCTTCCGTGTGGTTTCTCCGCTGACCGTTGAAGTACTTGATGGTGCGGCTTCTTGTATGATGTTCCACTTGATCTAGGTTGCGAATGGATCTCTCGCGGTCGGTCAGATCGGGCAAAAGGTCAATGGCTCGATGATCGATGCCCTTGTAGATATCGGGCTAGTTAGGGAGTTGGAAACACTTCCGAGGTTGTGACGCGTGAAAACCATTGTGAACATCGGGTAACTCAAGTGGCAACTCTAGCTGGTAGCCGTCTACTCTTCGTCTTGCAGTGATCTTGGAGGGGGCGATAAAGCTTGGTGTGAGCTTTCCTTTGACACTGAAATGCCTGGTTCCTTTGAGAGGACTGGCTTGCAGATACACATGGTTTTTGACGCGGAAGTTTACTTCTTGATGACGGTGGTTGGCATAGTTCTTCCTTCCTGACATGGAGGCACTACAAAAAATACACTTCCGTGATGATACATGTTTGTCACAATAGGTCACATTTTTGTCATGCATGTACATCCATGACAATTTTATGATAGAATCATGATAGTCATACATGTGCTGTCGTAGAAGTGTTCCATGACATGAACAAAATTATCATCACGGAGGTGTCCACTTCCATGACGATAAATTGCGCGTCACAGAAGTGCTTTTGTCAAGGGTGACCGACACGTGGCATCCACCGTAACAGAACGCCATTAAGCTATCGGGTCCGGTTTTGAATCCGATAACCCGCTAACAGCCCCAACCAATGGGGATTTTCCACGTGTAAAATCATCATTGGCTGGAGGAAACATGTGTCGGCTCACCGCTGGGATAGATGTCATCCACTGATAGAGGCAAAGGTGTCCCGTCTTTCGATGAGATGATGGATATCGCTTTGGTGGAAGTCGACTTTGACGATCCGACTACGAACGTGCGAGGACGTCGCGCCTTAGCAATCGCTAAACCAACTCCAAGAGGTTATTGACCACGCCGGAGCACGATCAACCTGACCACGAGGGTCTGTTTCCTGCGAGCAAACGAAGAACAAGCAAGAAACTAAGATTGCAATCTGGATATTGCGAATATAAGATGAAAGCTTTATTGATCAAGGTGGGGTTCTGTGACGCCTTTGTCTGGTCGTTGAACACAAACGAAGTACGCGAAGTTGCAACTATGGCGAACTTTTAATCTAAACAAAACCCAAAGTCTAAACGATGCCCTAAGGGCTGTATATATGGAGGAAGAGGGGGGAATTTCGTGGCCCTTGGTGGAGGGGTCCGAAATCAACCCTATCTCTTGTTTCCCCACACATACGGACTCTAAAAATAGCCTATACTTATGTATTTCGAAATTACATGGGCCTGGACCAATAATAAGGTGACGCAGCACCTAAAATAGCCTCGGGACGAAATTTATGAAGTGGCATCTTGTATATTTCGTCCAAGGCTTCATGCACCCATTATGGTGGCTTCAAAGTCCTGAAATCATCACTTGTAACTCCGTTCTTGTTCCCCTTGCGCATGCCATCATCTCCATGCTTGTTCTTGCTCCAATGTTCATCCTTCTCCAAGCTAGACCCTTCATTTGTAAGCAAAACAAATGTATCCAATTTAGGCAGCATCATATTCTCATGAACATTAGAATCATTACCAAGAAACGAAAGTACCTGGTAATTTAGTTGGCGTGCACGAGCTCTAGTAATTGGTCCAGTATGTATAGCAGCAGGGGCTGTGGGTGTAACAATTGTATTGATGTCCTCATCACATACCAAGGGAGTTGTGAAGGAACGTTCTGTGCGCGTCATAATAGACGGAGGGAGCTGCAACAACTTGGCTAGCATGGAGATGGTGGAGAAGCTTTCTCTCACCACAAGACCACATCCACATCCTTACTACATCCAATGGTTCAACAACAGCGGCAAGGTTAAGGTAACACGTACTGTTCGTGTGCATTTTAGTATCTCTACATATGCTGATTATGTTGATTGTGATGTGGTACCTATGCAAGCATGTTCCTTATTACTTGGTAGACCATGGCAATTTGATAAAAATTCTGTACACCATGGTAGAAACAATCACTATACTCTTGTTCATAAGGATAAAAATATTACTTTGCTTCCTATGACTCCTGATTCCATTTTGAAAGATGATATTAATAGAGCTAATAAAGCAAAACAGGAGAAGAATAAGAGTGAAAATCAGATTGTGGCAAAAGAGTTTGAGCAACAAATGAAGCCTAATAATAAACCATCTATTGTTGCTTCTGAAATTAAATTGAAAAGTGCATGTTTATTTTCCACCAAATCTGATATTGATGAGCTAGATTTCAGCAAATCTGTTTGCTATGCTTTTGTGTGCAAAGAGGCATTATTTTCATTCGAGGACGTGCCTTCCTCTTTGCCTCCTGCTGTCACTAACATTTTGCAGGAGTTCGCTGACGTTTTTCCCCAAGACGTGCCACCGAGATTACCGCCTATTCGAGGGATTGAGCATCAGATTGACTTAATTCCCGGTGCTTCACTGCCAAACCGTGCACCATACCGTACCAATCCAGAGGAGACGAAGGAGATTATGCGTCAAGTACAAGAGCTTCTCGACAAAGGTTATATACGCGAATCCCTTAGTCCTTGTGCTGTTCCTATTATTCTAGTGCCGAAAAAGGATGGTACATCACGTATGTGTGTTGATTGTAGAGGCATTAATAATATTACTATTCGTTATCGTCATCCTATTCCTAGGCTAGATGATATGCTTGATGAATTGAGTGGCTCTACAATATTCTCCAAAGTTGATTTGCGTAGTGGCTACCATCAAATTCGTATGAAATTGGGAGATGAATGGAAAACAGCATTTAAAACTAAGTTTGGATTATATGAGTGGTTAGTCATGCCTTTTGGGTTAACTAATGCACCTAGTACTTTCATGAGATTAATGAACGAAGTTTTACGTGCTTTCATTGGACGATTTGTGGTAGTCTATTTTGATGATATACTGATTTATAGCAGATCTTTGGAAGAACATTTGGAACATTTATGTGCTGTTTTTATTGCTCTACGTGATGCACGTTTGTTTGGTAACCTTGGGAAGTGCACCTTTTGCACCGACCGAGTATCTTTTCTTGGCTATGTTGTTACTCCACAGGGAATTGAAGTTGACAAAGCCAAGATTGAAGCTATTGAGAGTTGGCCGCAGCCCAAAACGGTCACACAGGTGAGGAGTTTTCTTGGTCTCGCTGGATTCTATAGGCGTTTTGTGAGAGATTTCAGCACCATTGCTGCACCTCTCAACGAGCTTACAAAGAAGGATGTGCCTTTTGTTTGGGGTACCGCACAGGAAGAAGCCTTCACGGTATTGAAAGATAAGTTGACACATGCTCCTTTACTCCAACTTCCTGATTTTAATAAGACTTTTGAGCTTGAATGTGATGCTAGTGGAATTGGATTAGGAGGTGTGTTATTACAAGATGGCAAACCTGTTGCATACTTTTCTGAAAAATTGAGTGGGCCTAGTCTGAATTATTCTACTTATGATAAAGAATTATATGCTCTTGTTCGGACTTTAGAAACATGGCAACATTTTTTATGGCCCAAAGAATTTGTTATACATTCTGATCATGAATCTTTGAAACATATTAAAAGTCAAGCTAAACTGAATCGTAGACATGCTAAATGGGTTGAATACATTGAGACTTTCCCTTATGTCATTAAACACAAGAAGGGAAAAGAAAATGTTATTGCTGATGCATTGTCTCGTCGCTATACTATGCTTTCACAACTTGACTTCAAAATATTTGGTTTGGAGACCATCAAAGATCAATATGTGCATGATGCTGATTTTAAAGAGGTAATGCAGAATTGTAAAGAAGGAAGAATGTGGAACAAGTTTGTCGTTAACGATGGATTTGTGTTTCGTGCTAACAAGCTATGCATTCCAGCTAGCTCCGTTGGTCTTTTGTTGTTGCAGGAGGCGCATGGAGGAGGATTAATGGGACACTTTGGCGTGAAGAAGACGGAGGACGTACTTGCTACACATTTCTTTTGGCCAAAGATGAGACGGGATGTTGAGCGTTTTATTGCTCGATGCACTACATGTCAAAAAGCTAAGTCACGACTCAATCCTCATGGTTTATATATGCCTTTGCCTGTACCTAGTGTTCCTTGGGAGGATATATCTATGGACTTTGTTTTAGGTTTACCTCGAACAAAGAAGGCGAGGGATAGCATATTTGTTGTCGTGGATAGATTCTCGAAAATGGCACACTTTATACCATGTCATAAAAGCGATGATGCTGTTAATGTTGTTGATTTGTTCTTTCGTGAAATTATTCGCTTGCATGGTGTGCCAAATACTATTGTTTCAGATCGTGATACTAAATTTCTTAGCCACTTTTGGAGATGTTTATGGGCTAAGTTGGGGACTAAACTGCTTTTTAGTACTACTTGTCACCCCCAAACTGATGGACAAACTGAAGTAGTCAATAGAACGTTGTCTACTATGCTTAGGGCTGTTTTGAAGAATAATAAGAAAATGTGGGAGGAATGCTTGCCTCATATTGAATTTGCTTATAATCGTTCATTGCATTCTACTACTAAGATGTGCCCTTTTGAAGTTGTGTATGGTTTCCTACCTCGTGCACCTATTGATTTGTTGCCTCTTCCATCTTCGGAGAAGGTTAATTTTGATGCTAAACAACGTGCTGAATTGATTTTAAAAATGCATGAGTTAACTAAGGAAAACATTGAGCGTATGAATGCTAAATATAAACTTGCTGGAGATAAGGGTAGAAAACATGTTGTGTTTGCACCTAGAGATCTTGTTTGGTTACATTTGCGTAAGGATAGATTTCCTGATTTACGCAAATCAAAGTTAATGCCACGTGCTGATGGTCCCTTTAAGGTGTTAGAGAAAATAAATGATAATGCATATAAACTTGAGCTGCCTGCAGATTTTGGGGTTAGTCCCACTTTTAACATTGCAGATTTGAAGCCTTATTTGGGTGAGGAAGATGAACTTCCGTCGAGGACGACTTCATTTCAAGAAGGGGAGGATGATGAGGACATCAATACAATTGTTACACCCACAGCCCCTGCTGCTATACATACTGGACCAATTACTAGAGCTCGTGCACGCCAACTAAATTACCAGGTACTTTCGTTTCTTGGTAATGATTCTAATGTTCATGAGAATATGATGCTGCCTAAATTGGATACATTTGTTTTGCTTACAAATGAAGGGCCTAGCTTGGAGAAGGATGAACATTGGAGCAAGAACAAGCATGGAGATGATGGCATGCGCAAGGGAAACAAGAACGGAGTTACAAGTGATGATTTCAGGACTTTGAAGCCACCATAATGGGTGCATGAAGCCTTGGACGAAATGTACAAGATGCCACTTCATAAATTTCGTCCCGAGGCTATTTTAGGTGCTGCGTCACCTTATTATTGGGCCAGGCCCATGTAATTTCGAAATACATAAGTATAGGCTATTTTTAGAGTCCGTATGTGTGGGGAAACAAGAGATAGGGTTGATTTCGGACCCCTCCACCAAGGGCCACGAAATTCCCCCCTCTTCCTCCATATATACAGCCCTTAGGGCATCGTTTAGACTTTGGGTTTTGTTTAGATTAAAAGTTCGCCATAGCTGCAACTTCGCGTACTTCGTTTGTGTTCAACGACCAGACAAAGGCGTCACAGAACCCCACCTTGATCAATAAAGCTTTCATCTTATATTCGCAATATCCAGATTGCAATCTTAGTTTCTTGCTTGTTCTTCGTTTGCTCGCAGGAAACAGACCCTCGTGGTCAGGTTGATCGTGCTCCGGCGTGGTCAATAACCTCTCGGAGTTGGTTTAGCGATTGCTAAGGCGCGACGTCCTCGCACGTTCGTAGTCGGATCGTCAAAGTCGACTTCCACCAAAGCGATATCCATCATCTCATCAAAAGACGGGACACCTTTGCCTCTATCATATATTGAATGGGAGTTCGACATAAAAAATATATTTGCTTCCCATAATTTCAATGAACATAAAAAGGTTAAGGTTGTAGTTGGTTCTTTCACTGGTTATGCTTTGGTTTGGTGGAGTGAAAATTGTCGGTTACACCCTGATTATATACCTACTACTTGGGATGATTTGAAACTTGCCATGCGACATACTTTCGTCCCTGCTTATTATACTCGTGACATGATTAAAAAGTTGCAACACTTAAAACAAGGTAGTGAAACTGTAACAAAATATTATGATGATTTACAAACTACCTTGTTGCATTCCTCTTTAGAAGAAAGTGAAGATGATTTTATGGATAGATTTTGGGGAGGATTAAACCGTGATATTCAAGAGATACTAATTCATGAAGAGTGTTATCCTATGGACCATTTGTTTCATCTTGCTTGCAAAGCTGAACAGGAAATAAAACGACGTGTTGGCCACGAGGAGAACAAGCGCACGGTGCACATTCCAAGAGTTGATATGATTGTTCCTTCAACTACTAGGCATACTATGACAACCACATCCGTTGTTGTCAGGACTACATCACCTCTACCATGTGACACATCGCCCCCGAGAGTGGCTACATCATCTGAGTTGATCATAAGAGGTAATGACAAAGGTACTGATCTTCCATCTCTACATGAGAATGATGAATGCCTTGTCAATTTGAATGCACCATCTGATGAGCTACCCACTACTTTGATCACACCACCTATTTTAGAGGACTACGTTGATAATTTGACTTTGCCATGTGATCAAACAACTGAAATACCAACAATTTTGAGTGCACCCATTTAATTAACTATTGATGCAAAAGAACCAATGTTTAATCATTTTGATATGACCTCTAATCTTGGTGATGATTCTGTGTTGAATGACTTATTGCATGTTTGCTTATTTAAGCATGTTGTAGCATGTAAATTTGATGCAAGTAAGGTTTATTCACCAATGTTGGGATGGTTTAATGATGAACATTGTCAATCTTTTGAAATGAATAAGAGCTTCACTTATATGTGCAAACTGAGTTGCAATATTTTCATGCCTTCTACTTCTTGTGCTAATTTTTTGGCTTTAGATTTTATGAACTATGCAAGTTACTCATCTATTCATGTGTCATATATGCAAAAATTAAGGGAAGTAAAAATGGATGACATATACATATACAACATGTACACCTTGTCTCTTTTGTTAGCCACATTTCAGATTAAGCAACGCCGAGGACGGCTTTATTTTCAAGAAGGGGAGGATGATGAGGACATGATGATAGAGGCGAGGGTCCCGATCTTTCGATGAGATGATAACTATCGATTTGGTGGAGACGACTTTGACAATCCGACTACAAACGTGCACGACGTTGCGCCTTAGCAATCGCTAAACCAATCTCCTGAGGTTACTGACGATGCCGGAAGCACGGTCAGCCTGACCACGAAGGTCTATTCCTGCAAGCAATCGAAGAACGAGCAAGAATATGATAAAGCAATCTGAATATTGCAAATATATATGAGGTATTGATAATGGTGGGGATCCGTAAGCGGTCTTGGTCTGGTCGTTGGACACAAACGAAGTACACGAAGTTGCAATGGCTAACTTTTAACTAAACAAATCCCAAGGAAAAGCTACTAGATGGATCTACTTATATAGGAGCAAGGGGTGGCGGCCAAGGAGGTGGGAGGACGTCCCAAGGCAGCCTAAAACTAAATCTAGGTCGTACAAGGCCAATGGGCCCAAGTGGAGGTGATGTAACACCTTTGGACTTGTAGTTTGACTCGGATTCTGCTGCAGCATCAGATTGTTTCGTCCACAACTCAACGCTCCGAACGAATTTGAAGGTGATTCCAATTGGGTTGGAAAGTGCACGAAATCTAGTTTCCAAAAAAAAGAATCACCCAATTCGGAGTCCGTATGAAAAACTTGTGTGCGTTTTGAGTCAGGTATGTCTGTGCAGTCCGAATCTGAATCCAGAATGTGAGAGACTTGGACTCTATCTTCTCTTGGGCCAAAAGTGACGTGAGAGAACTTTTTGGACAGCAAATAAACATCTCTTTCTTCCTTATCTTCATATGTGGATTGTACAAATGTCCCATACACCTGCAATTAGACAAAACACAAAAGTGTGTGAAGTATTTTTGTTCTAGATAACATAAATAGATTATTGAATAGTTTGCACTAGAAATCACCTGACAAATATGCATATATGCAATATTTTTGGTCATATCCAAGGTAGTCATGTCCTCATCATCCTCCCCTTCTTGAAAATAAAGCCGTCCTCGGCGTTGCTTAATCTGAAATGTGGCTAACAAAAGAGACAAGCTGTACATGTTGTATATGTATATGTCATCCATTTTAACTTCCCTTGATTTTTGCATATATGACACATGAATAAATGAGTAACTTGCATAGTTCATAAAATCTAAAGCCAAAAAATTAGCACAAGAAGTAGAAGGCATGAAAATATTGCAACTCAGCTTGCACATATAAGTGAAGCTCTTATTCATTTCAAAAGATTGACAATGTTCATCATTAAACCATCCCAACATTGGTGAATAAACCTTACTTGCATCAAATTTACATGCTACAACATGCTTAAATAAGCAAACATGCAATAAGTCATTCAACACAGAATCATCACCAAGATTAGAGGTCATATCAAAATGATTAAACATTGGTTCTTTTGCATCAATAGTTAATTCAATGGGTGCACTCAAAATTGTTGGTATTTCAGTTGTTTGATCACATGGCAAAGTCAAATTATCAACGTAGTCCTCTAAAATAGGTGGTGTGATCAAAGTAGTGGGTAGCTCATCAGATGGTGCATTCAAATTGACAAGGCATTCATCATTCTCATGTAGAGATGGAAGATCAGTACCTTTGTCATTACCTCTTATGATCAACTCAGATGATGTAGCCACTCTTGGGGGCGATGTGTCACATGGTGGAGGTGATGTAGTCCTGACAACAACGGATGTGGTTGTCATAGTATGCCTAGTAGTTGAAGGAACAATCATATCAACTCTTGGAATGTGCACCGTGTGCTTGTTCTCCTCGTGGCCAACACGTCGTTTTATTTCCTATTCAGCTTTGCAAGCAAGATGAAACAAATGGTCCATAGGATAACACTCTTCATGAATTAGTATCTCTTGAATATCACGGTTTAATCCTCCCCAAAGTCTATCCATAAAATCATCTTCACTTTGTTCTAAAGAGGAATGCAACAAGGTAGTTTGTAGATCATCATAATATTTTGTTACAGTTTCACTACCTTGTTTTAAGTGTTGCAACTTCTTAATCATGTCACGAGTATAATAAGCAGGGACGAAAGTATGTCGCATGGCAAGTTTCAAATCATCCCAAGTAGTAGGTATATAATAAGGGTGTAACCGACAATATTCACTCCACCAAACCAAAGCATAACCAGTGAAAGAACCAACCGCAACCTTAACCTTTTTATGTTCATTGAAATTATGGGAAGCAAATATATTTTTTATGTCGAACTCCCATTCAATATATAAAGCAGGTTTAAAACGGCCATTAAATGGTGGTATAGATACATTAACCTGATCATGTGCATTTGGATGTTTGTGCACCTCTCGTGACGGTTGTGGTATTTGCAAAGGTGGTGGCACGTCTCCCGCGATCGACAAAGCCCATGAATTGACTCTGGATCCTGTCATGATTAGTAGAACAAGAAACAAAACCCAAAAATAATGTTCCTATAACTACTAGGATGTGGTGGTAAAACGCTCACAGTAAAACAAATATCAATGTCTTACAAGTTCTTACCATGCAGCAGGCGGTGATCGGCAACCAGCGGTGTCAAGTAACTCCGAACATTGAGTAAAGCGATTGCCAGGGGAGCGTACGTATACACGGTGTAGAAATATGTGGAGCTGGGTTGGCTATATATGGTATCAAAAGATTAGCAATAATCAATTCAAAGATGCAATGTTGAATAAACGCTCAACGACGGTACTGTGCTGGTCCTAGGCTAGACCGGACTAGAGACGCGAGCCTAGAACACTAATGAGGTCACGGCGTAGCACAACTAGCATCAATGAAGGATACTAAGTAGCTCTTGACCGCAAGATATAAGTGAAGATCACAACGGAAGTGAAGATAATGATGAAAAACAACTGCCAAGGAGGATATACAACAACTCCCTCTCCAACTTTCCTCTTGAAAAGTTTGAGACAATTTTCTGATAAATTCTTTCAAAGAATGCTACTAACTCAAGCTTTCCAATGGAGAAAGAATCACTCAATTCCGAGTTGATATGAGGAGTCAAAGAATTCTAAAACTGGCCTAAAAAATTGGAACAAGCTGTGCTCACGAACTTCGGAGGGCAAAAAGACCTATTTAGAAGCCGATTTTGAGGTGTCAAATATTGAACTAGCTTCTGCAACTATTTAGATGCGGCTCGTCGCTATCTTCAATTTGAGTACTCACGGAGCCAAAAGGGACTTCGTATGAGGAAGATACACCTGTTTTACTGAACAGTGCGCAAAACAGATTCCAATCCGAATTCAGGTACGAGATTGATTCTAGATAGATCCAAATTTTTTTCTTCTCTCTTTTTTTTCTCACGCTTTTTTTTCTTTTTCTTCTCCCTCTTTTTCTTTTTTTTTTCTTTCCTTTTTTCTCTTTTTTTTTCTT